>NW_020799092.1:72139160-72151332 GCF_003259725.1 Athene cunicularia
TCCAGCCGGCTGTCAATCAACCCCCAGGTCCCTCTCTGACTGGCAGCTCTCCAGCCACTCCTCCCCAAGCCTGTAGCGCTGCTGGGGGTTGTTGTGGCCCAAGGGCAGCCCCCGGCATTTGCCCTTATTGAAACTCCCCCAGTTGGGCTCAGCCCATGGCTCCAGCCTGTCCAGGTCTCTCTGCAGAGCCTCCCTGCCCTCGAGCAGATCAACACTCCCACCCAACTGGGTGTCATCTGCAAACTGACTGAGGGTGCACTCAATCCCCTCGTCTAGATCATCAATAAAGATGTTAAACAGGAGTGGCCCCAACACCGAGCCCTGGGGGACTCGTGACCGGCCGCCAACTGGATTTAACTCCGTTCACCACAACTCTCTGGGTCCGGCCATCCAGACAGTTTTTTACCCAGCAAAGCGTGTGCCCATCCAAGCCTCGAGCAGCCAGTTTCGGCAGGAGAATGCTGTGGGAAACGGTGTCAAAGGCCTTGCTAAAGACAAGGTAAACAACATCCACAGCCTTTCCCTCATCCAATAAGCAGGTCGCCCTGTCATGGAAGGAGATCCATTTTGTCAACCAGGACCTGCCTTTCATAAACCCCTGCTGACTGGGCCTGATCCCCTGATTGTCCATTATATGACTTTTAATCACACTCAAGATGACCTGCTCCATAACCTTCCCTGGCACTGAGGTCAAACTGACAGGTCTAAGGTTTTCTGGATCATCCTTTCTGCCTCTCTTGTAGATGGGTGTCACATTTGCCACCCTCCAGTCCAATGGGACCTCCCCAGTTAGCCATGATTTCAGGTAAATCATGGACAGCGGCTTGGCGAGCACATCTGCCAACTCTTTCAGCACCCTTGGGTGTAACCCCTCTGGTCCCACAGAGTTGTGTGCATCCAAGTAGTGTAGCAGGGCTCTGACCACCTCCTCTTCACCTGTGCTGACCTCAATCTGCTTCCCCTCCCCATCTCCCAGCTCATGAGGCTGGTGTCCAGGGAACAGCCAGTTCCACTGCTAAAGACTGAGGCAAAGTAGGCGTGGAGCACCTCAGTCTTTTCCTCATCCTTAGTTACCATGTTTCCCTCTGCATCCAGTAAAGGAGGGAGATTTTCCCGAATCCTCCTTTTGTTGTTAACGAATTTATAGAAACATTTTTTATTATCCTTAACAGCTGTAGACAAGCTGAGCTCTATCTGTGCTTTGGCTCTCCTAATGTTCTCCCTACGTAACTTCACTACACCTTTACAGTCTTCATGAGAGACATCCCCCTCTTCCAAAGGTAATCGGTTCTCCTTTTGTTCTTGAGATCCAGCCAATGGTCCCTGTTTAGCCAGGCCAGCCTCCTTACCCCCTGCTTGTTTTTCGGCACACGGGAACAGCCTGCTCCTGTGCCTTTAAGACTTTGGAAGTGTGCCTAGCCTTCCTGGACTCCCATATCCTTCAAGGCAGCCTCCCAAGGGATTTTGTTAGTCAATCTTTTGAACAGGTCAGAGTTAGCCCTCTGGAAGTCTGAGGTGGCAGTTTTACCAACCCCTCTCTTTCTTTCTCCAAGGATCAAAAACTCAATCCTCTCACGATCACTGCACCCTAGATGGCCTCCAACCTTTACCTCCCTCACAAGCTCCTCCCTGTTCACAAGAATCAGGTCCAGGAGGGCACCTTCCCTGGTCGGCTCACTCACCAGCCTTTCAAGAACTCTCTAGATTTTTCAAGTTCTACCTACCTCTCAATTTCTTCTCATGCTACAATGAAGCGATAACAATTTTTAAAAAAGAAAAAAAAGTAAATTTTAAAGCTACTTGCTTTTCTGCTTATTGTAGACCTTTCTTCAACAGCCTGATGACAAGGGCATTCAAGGGAGCCATCTAGCTTGTAGGTTAGATTTCATTGCTGCCTGTTTGTAAGTACTCAGATTCTCTCTCCCATAGATATCCTCAGATTAAAGACAGATTAAAAACAGATTTTACACTTTTGAGACATGTACTTTAAGTGGAAGCACACGGTGCAAAGATGAGTAACATCCCCTTCACCATCACCACGACCTCCCCTCCACTTTGGAAGGAATTCAGTGCTGGCCCATGGTGTGCTCCAACCACAACCACCAAAATAAAACCTCTCTCAGGACCAGGAGTTTGGCATCTGTTCTGCTATGTCTACATAGCAAGGGCTGTTAAAGCAGACATAAGTCTGTATCATTCCCTAGTAGCTGAGAGCCTAAATTTCACATCTGTCTTCCCTTAGGTGGAATTTAATGAGCCCAGACCCTGATCCTAAGAAATAGCTTGATCCAGCAGAAGAATCAAGTTTTGAATTAATATATCTCCACTACTTTGTCTGTCATCCTCATGACTCAATTTCAATGTGTTATTTGTGCAATTGCAACTGCAAACAAAGCCCCAGTGGCTGGTCATCTGAATAGTTCTCTCTCCTCCACTGACTCTATTGCTTGGATCTCCACTGAGCAGCCTAGGAACACAGATACCTGGGGAATAACCTAGTGCTCACCTGGGGAATCCTACTGCCTGATTTAACCCCAGGTTCTCAAAGTTTTCATGCATGTTATTTCCCACACTGGAATCCCCAAAAGATTTCAAAAGCAAACCCTGCCATTATATGGAAGTATTTTATCCTTTGGGAAGCTACAGGTAAGCAGGACAGGAGAATGTTCCTAATTTCCAGGCCATTTGAGATTAGGTATTATGGTATCTTTCCAGGCAGAGCTGAACCTCAGTTGCCTGTAATTTTCTCTTAGAGAAAACTGATTATTGAAGACGTAAGAGCTTATATGGCAAACTGACTAACCCTTACTATAGTGAGTACTAATTGCTTGGACTCTCAAAATAGCTTACAACTATACACGCTAACCAGAGATATGAGAACACAGTGCTGTCAGTGTTCCAAGCATGTTAACTGCCTTTTCCATATTGTGTGTGTGTGTGTGTTTGTATTGCAATGCTCCAAAGATTTATTTTTGATAATCAAGCCACAGAATGGAGGCTGAGATCATGAGTCTGGGTTACAAGAAGAGTCTGGGTTAAAGCAACAAAAATTAAAATGGAAATTCTGAGATAGCTTCCATACCCAATTCTACATGTTATAGTTTATGAAACAACTAATTCAGTGACTGAAAAAATAATTAAAATATTTTCTTGAAAAGTGAATACTACTGAGGTCCTACATTTCGTATTTCCTTTCTCAAAATAGCTGTCAGAAAATAGCAGCATTAAGAGCCCAGAAAAACAAACAAACAAACAAACATGAAATTAATGGATAAAATGGCTCTTCCCTTAAGTGGTAATTCCTTTGAAAAGGCATACCACTAGAACAGCAGTAGAAAATTATTTTTTGACAATCCACCTTCCTATCATTAAGGCAGATGGTCAAAGCCTGGGCATAACCAGCAGCTAGCATAGCAAACTCCTGAACTCCTGTCACTGCAGAGTGAACTCATGACTAATTGTAGACAACTACAGTAAGGTGAGACAAATCACAAACATTTTTACCATTTCCCCAAGGCAAACACTTACTAATAAGTTCACATATCTGTTCTACAAAACATGGGATGCACACTGGAGATCTAGTCAAGAAAATGCTTGTAACATCCAAAGAAAAAGAAGTTCAAACCCCAAAAGAAACATAGGTGTGAGGTGTGTTTTTTTCTATTAAAAGGGAACACTTTACTAAAAGGCTTTTGGGTTTCTGGACAAGGTTTCAAAAGGAACAGTCAGCTTCTGAGAATATGATATTCTCAATCAGGAGAAGAGAGAAATAAACATAAATATAAAACACTCAGAAGAAATAGTTAGAATTTAGAGAGAAAAGCATTTTCCTGAAAAAGTCTCATTTTCCTTCCCTCCTCCCCCATATACATTTTGGGAACAAAAGCTCCTAATAGCCTACTGGAAAGGGAGATACTGCTTTCAATGTCTTTTGCAACAGGCAGAGACAATATTGTACCATTTAGGGTGCACATTTTGTTCATTCAAGCATTACAAGGAACACTGGGCTAGTAGATGTGATTTTATAAAGCCAGTGTTATATAACTTCTTGATTTCTGTAGATGGTTAGCAGCAATAGGGCTGCATTGGACAATGTGAAGTCATGTCTCAAAACAACACAAGACGACAGGCCAATTGTATTCTGGCTTGATTTGCACCAGGGACTAGTACAGAATACCTCACTGCAGTGCAGCCATTCCCAAATCAAACTGTCGGACTTCCACAAGTTGGAGAAGAAACCTTGTGTTTTCTGAGTGTCAGCTCCTGGTACTTAATGATTAGAGTATTCTAATACAGAATTTAAATTAAAAGTGTACCAGGAAGGGATTTTTGGGTTCTATTTATTTGTACATCTCAATGGAGTCAGCACACAGCAAACATGATACAATGACTTCAGCATGTGGGGGCAATCATGTAGTTAGGCAGCAATGTTTAATCTAGTTGAGGCCAGTAATCTCTGGATGTTGATGCACAGTGTCATGTGCTGCCTTGTAGCATTTCCACATGGGCAATCTGTGACTTTGCAGCATTAGAATCTGCATTTTATTTCTTACTCTCTTATTTGACTCCTCAGGGATTCGGTAAATTCAGCACTAATTTATGACTACCATTTTCTCTGGGCTTTGCCACATAGGCAGTCAAGGATTAGAATGAGGCTTCTAAAGCCGTTACCACTTGCAGCCATCTGCCCGGCCCTTCTGATGGAGATTGCCAGTGCCGGCGCAGTGAGTCTGAAAGCCCAGTGAAGCACCTCCTGAACAAGCCTATTTAGTAAGGTACATAGATTCACTTTGAATTTAATGATTAGCTGAGAAGGGCAGTAGTACAGAATCTGATTCATAAATCATGAAGCAATCTTTGTCAGAGGTGAGGCAACAACTTGGGCAGCACCCATCTGAGCCATCTGATTTTATTCTGCTTCTCCATGTGAATGAACCCTTGGACTTCATCAACGTTTACAAGTCGGTAAATGGCAATATTTCCAAAAGCAATTGTTTCAGAACAACACAGCTACTTCACAGGCTTTGCAGACTATTACTTTACTGAGTGCTTTACAGACTCGATTTTTGATGGTTTCAAATTTTTTTTTTCAGTTTTTCACAGCCACAAATGAAGCAGAAATGAGGGTTTGCTGCACATTCTCCTTTGAACCCCAACAAGAACTGTTTTAAATCACTGTCTCCACATTGGAAAGTATCTCTCTTTCAGGCACTTGGGTGCAATTATATAGCAAACTCAAAGTATTATATAGCAAATTATGTAGGCTCTTATTTACATGTTTTTATTATACAGAGTGAACTATCAAAGTAGTTGTTGATTTTAAATGATAAACTTTTATTCTGAATATACTGTTTTTGCACAAGAATTAACACAACAGTTCTAGGATTATAAACTTTTTATAACATTATTGTACAAATTTTTACAAAAAATTATTTTTCCAGGCTTGTCAAGTTCCACAAAAGTGTCAAGAGAACACAAGAAAAGGGAGAAAGACCTGCTTGCCCTGTAAGAGCAATCAAGTCTTCTTTTGCAGAAACGCACACTGAGCATTTCAATAAAAATATCCCAGAAAGCATGATCCAGACATTCCGTACAACACAAGAAAAGAAGACAGCTTTGTCAGATCACAATCGCAATTTCATGGCATCTGAACAAGACAGTATCCCTTTAGCCTCAGTGAAATTATTTCTTCAAGATGATGTTTTTCTTTTAAACCATAAACAGGACAGATGCAAGTAGCTGGGAAGAGGGTGAGGCTAACTTCTCAAAACTCTTGAATTGTTTTCAGACACTTTGTTTTAATCTTTTTACAGTAGTGTACAATGAGTATTAACAATATTAACATTGTGGTATAAAAAAAAAAAAATCTGGCCTTTGTTAAAGGCTTGGATGTCCGATGAATCTAGGGTAAAACTTATCCTAAATAAAGTTATTAAGATTTCACCTTCAGTCGACATTCCAAAAACACCCAAGTGCATTGCAGTGCCTTGTGGGCAATAATATACTTCTTACTAACCAGTGTGCTCGCAACTGACTTTTTAGGACCTGTGGGACTGAGGTTGTGTTTTGAAATTAAGACATACTAAGGATGTTTTCTGAGCTTGTGTTAATGGAAACAAAAGGTCTTAATAGTGTTTCAGTGATACGGAAAAACTCTCAACCACAGCAAGTAACACTTGGGTTGCAAAGGTCACTTAAAAGGGATACTGCCTATTTGAACCCAGTAAGGCCAGTTTTTAAGTTAGTAAAAGGAATATTATAGGAAAACTTACAAATGGCAGCAACACTGGTTTTTTTTTGTCAAGTTAAGCAGTAAAGCCTCAAGCATTAGAAACATGAAAAAGATCATACTAAAGTCTTAAAGGTACGGGACCTAAAAATCTTGTCAATCAAACCTGCTATGTCATGTTAAAAACCTGTTACAAATATGGACCACGGTCAGTGTTTTGGCAGTAATGCTGGTTGTTTAAATGAAAAACTAGAAAGAAACCTTTCATGTTAAGTCCTCGGTTCATGTTATGCACAATACCATGCTGTAACAACTTTAATGGTGGTTATTTGCTAGACATACAATAGGCTGCATGACTTCTGTGCAAACTGAAACAGTCCCATCCATTCCCTTAGTGCTATTTAAAGGATCTGAGCAAATATCAACAAATAAAAGTTTTTACATTATATTGTAATTTGAAAATGTAATTTAAAGCCTAGGATCGAGTTTATTCTCTCACAGACAAAAGAAGATGACTATTATGCATTATGTGACAGTAAGGATACTCTTCTGCATGAGAATATGTATTTATTCATGCAAGTTATTTAACAGATTGGTATTCACATTTTGAGATAGCTAAAGTTCACATTCCATTTTCTGTTTTGCAATTTGCAGATATCTAGGTAGTGCATTTTAAAAAATCAAAATATATATGGTTTTCTGCAGAAAGAAGCCAAAATTTCATTTTTTTTCCTTTTTAAAGCATTGAGTTTTATGGGGACAGTACTAAGCCTTTCTGGGAGGGCCAGAGCCTCCTAAGTTTTCTATCAAAGGGGTATAAAGTTTGGAAGGCCAAGTGTGTATACAGAAACATGTTTCTTCAGGTCATATAGAGGGGCAGAGGAGAGGAACAAGAGACATTTCCCTCTTCAAAGGGAAGAACTCAAGAAGGTTAATGTGTCTCTATGTCATGGGCTTCTCCCTCCTTTTGCGTTTTACCACTCTAAGGGACGTGGGATGAGAACAAAAGCCATGGTTGTTTTCTGTGGCAGCATGGCTTTGTGCCATCTTTCTTTCTGCCTACAGACTCCAATCAAATGTTTATTAGGTAACTCAAAATATGGCTTACCAGCATAAGCAAATTGTTCCAAAATGTTAAATAATGTAACTTTTCCATGAAGGGTTTCTTTGGGAAACTAAGTGAAAACTATAGAGAATATTCTGACAATCTTTCAAGAAATTGCAAGAGCAAAATGCATACTCATATGTATTTTAAGTAAGCTTAGAGTAAAAGCTATGAGGGTGGCAAGTATTGGCCTAATCCTTTGAAACTTGTTCCTCCCGTAAAATTTCAATTGATCATGTTAAGGAAAAGTACAGGATGCGGTCTCAATTAGAAAGACTCACATCAATTTTTTGCAGGTGATAACTGGTGATAGGATGAAGTGCAGTAATATGACTGGAAGGAAGAGCTCCAAGATTATCTTCAGCCATATTATCAAAATCAGCTACCTGCCCTGAGGAGGACATGAAATCATCCAACACAGTTAATTGTACTTGAACCCCATGACTTTACTAGAGATACTTTTAAAAAAAGCTAAATCTGACCACTGAATAAAAGGTCAGATTTTATTTTTTTCAGTCACTGTATTCCCCAAAAAACATAGCTGGAGCCAAGGTACATGAGCAAAACAACAAACCAGCCATGG
Source organism: Athene cunicularia (assembly GCF_003259725.1). Classification (NCBI taxonomy): domain Eukaryota; kingdom Metazoa; phylum Chordata; class Aves; order Strigiformes; family Strigidae; genus Athene; species Athene cunicularia. The sequence goes on from NW_020799092.1 coordinate 72,147,078, forward strand.
GTACAACAACCACAGCAGACACCTGATCTTTTAAGCATGCCATGGCTTTGAGTAGCTTCTTCAGTTTTCATAGGATATTACTGCATGCCCAATTATTTCTTTAAGCTTTTTGACATGATCAAAATTATATCAATCATCAGCATATACATACCAATGCTTTGCATTTTCTTATTTTTTTAAAGAGCTAGTGTATTGTGCCATGTTAATATTTGCATATTGCAGTTTGTTAGCAGAATTGTACAATACCAGCAGAGTTGCACATTCATTGGTTTAGCTGTCTTGCAATACTGTTTAGTTCTGAAAACTAGAAAAAAAGCACAAATAATATTTTGCATCAACACTATGCTACACTGTAATATTGTGATTTACTGCACCAATCTGTATCACCAATGAGGTTGTATAAAAACAACTTCTAAAATTATTATTCACAATCAAGTATCAATGTGCATACATATAGATTCAAGGCTCCCCATTTGTTTATATGTTTTCCAATCTCAGCAATGAGGACATTTTGCTGTTAAATATGCTATCTTCAATAATAAATAGCAACAGCAGAAGTTTTAATATTATGGGTGGTTTTATATAAAAGAAACAAAGGGGGAACCTGCTATGAACCTTAGAGAACATATACTTCCAAAAATAAATGTGTTAAATCTGATTTTTATATACTTAAAATATCTGTACAAAGGTTTTCATGTGAGATCGCTATTCTGTAAAAAATCCAACTCAGTTCTTTTGCTACAATAGCTAAATTTACCCTATTTTTCTCAGCTTTTTCATTGCACAGTATATTCAGAGCTCTGTTTCGTAATATAATTTAATATGATTTGATTGCGACACATTGCAATGTTCAGTTTCTCACACAATAAAAGAATCACTCAGTTACCTTTTCAATGGACTATACTATACCATCAAAGAAAACAAACTGAAAAACGATAACATAGCATCATCATCATGCAAAATACCCTTGGAAACCAACGTTCAAATATCACAAAGACATTTTTTATTCACAAGCATTTTTGTTTGAGCCTTTGAAGGATTCTACTAGCTTTATATATAACTGCATTGTGAAAAGGAGGTGAATATTACATGGAAATTAACATTTTTGACAGAAGATGACGCCAAGTTTAAGATGAGAATCACTTTTTAGTCAAACTCTCAAGCACCTTTATATCTTTAAAAATCAAAGTTTCCTTGCTTGCTTGCTTCCTTCCAGATAACAATTTATCAACCTACCAAAACTTAGCTGGCTACATGATACATTTTGCAAGAATAAGCCACTCATCATAAAGCATTTCACTCATGCTGAACTTCTGATGAAGACTAGCCAATATTTTCATTTTACAGTAGTTTGGACAAAACTGATGTTCAAAGCAGCCATCATGGTGCTACTAATGTCTATTGGGGAGTATGCTTCCTTTTTTCTTGTTGTTTTTGTTGTTGTGGTTTTTTTTTTTAAATAACTGTTCATGTAAGAGAATATAAATCTTCAAGATATCCAAAGCTTAAAAGAAATGAAAATCACATACATAAGCTATTGTCAGGGGAGCCCTTTTACATGAAGTCATCAAGATTACAACAACAAACAAATGAAAAAAAAAAAATCTTAGATTCCCCAATGGAGCACGTACAGAATTCTGTTCAGATGGCATAGATGATGCAGCATTCACACGTTTAAGGATCTGACACTCCAACATGCAGCCACTGTTGGTGCCTTTATGAGTCTCACAAGGAGTGATAACCAGACACGAGCACTGCTGTTCCACTGCTGTCTGAATAGCTGACCCTTTTTAAATAAAACTGAGGCTATCGTTTTGGCCGGGTCTTGAATAAGTTATGCAGGTTTTGGTTTAGCAAGGTCATAACTGGCAGTGTCTGCTGCCAGATAACAGCCAGAGCAGGACCAACTGAATTCCTACCATAGACCACAGTGATGGACTCAAACCAGAGACACCACCGCAGTCAGCCGAATCTTCCTGTTGACAAGAAAAGAAGAAACCATTTATCATTAATTACAGTTAAATTCCCTGAGAAGTAATCTACATTTTAGTCTTCAACATTTTGAACTATCCTGGAGACATCCTTTTTGGTCTTACATATGCTTTTTTGATTAAAATAACAGCAAAATAATTCCTGGAAGTTTGTCTGATTTTTGATATGAAGACTATATTAACTATAAGCACAGGAGGATTAAATGCTTACAAGGTTTACTGCAGTCACTTAGGAACTATATGAGATACTTACACAATCAAACAAGAATTGCTATGGGATATACCTGAGGGCCCCAGTAAATCACATCTATATTCCTTAAAATTACGTCAATCAGTTTATTGTGAGGAAAGATGGAAGAACAGATCACTTTTGAAGATTAGAAAATAAATACCAGAATATGTTCATGTCCATCTCATCAACGTGATTGTACATTAAAATGAATATGCTCTGCAGGTGAAGATATGATCAAAGAAAATTAAAATCCTTTTGCTGTGTCTGATGCTGTATTCAAATATGAGAACGAAATTTTCTATTGGCTTCTTGTACACGTTTGATGCAGTCTGTAGAGAAGATTCCTCCAGTTTGAGGGCTCACTCTGAGCTGCACCGCTCTGTCATGCATCAGTGTACCTAACTATTCATTACGCCAGCCACACAGCAATCACACGTCTCTTCCTCATTCCGCTTTACCATTTATTGCTGTTATTTGGTCCCACTTTGCCTATAATGCATAATACCTTTCACGTTATGGACTTTTTCATTAGTCTGGCTGAAACATATTTGATACCTATTCTGGAGTCTGTAACACCTTTACACCTTCTTGTTTCGCAGGACTGATACAATCTATGTTTAGCTGCCTAAAACACCAGAACAATATTCCAGCCATCCCCTACACTGGTCTGTCCACTGAATCTGAGATTCATGGGTAGCTCTGAAAGCTGAAAATATTTACCATTTATAAAGAGATCCCAAGCCTCAAAGGACAAGACAACAGTGTAGGTAGGAAGGGACTTAGATATTTTAGGAACTGGGAAAACTTCTTGAACAGGAAGAACATGTGCAGGGAAGGACAGACTGCATCTTAACAGTAACAGATCCCAACTGCTGGCATAGAAATTAAAAAGGTTTTAGAACAGAAAGCAGAGGAAAGCCAAGGAGCATGGAACATCTCCTGGTTCAGACTGACACATCACTGAGGCATATGTAACTAATATTCACTGTGCCTCAGAAAACGCTGGGTGGGGGGTTGGGATAAAAGTACAATCAGGATTAATAAGGAAGGGTCAAAATTAAATTTATTGGCACATCCTTAAGCAAAACTTTCAAGTGTAGCACACCAATGCTAGGAACATAAAATTGAGAGGGGGAATGAAGACAAGTCATCAATGAACCATCCCAAACTAATACACGTACAGAAACCTGGTGGAAGAAGAATACTCAGTAGCATTGTCAGGCTAACAGCTTTGTAAGAATGGCAGTGTAGGACATACAGCCGAAGGGTAGTATGAAAAGGATAATACAAAGTGTAAGAGCATGAAAGTACTACAGGAAAAGGAACGTGTGATGGAATCTCCACAGGTAAGAAATTTCAGAGTCTAATAATAAAAATGTAATACTAGGATTGCAATGCTGACCACTTGGTCAAAGTGACAGTATCAATCATGAAATGTTATGTGAGGTTAGAGAAGTCACATATAGACTGGATCAATGCCTTATCAAAAAGAGATGTAGAGATCACATTTTTGGATATGATAAATGACTGTCTTTTGGAACAAAAAGACTGAATCTTTAGTGGTGCATGGAGCCCTCTTCAAGATTATTAGTAGAGAGCTGCTCTCTATAGCTCTAGCTTAGCTCTAGTAGCTCTGTAGACCACAGTGCAATAGGATTTAGCACTGTTGTGTGGGATCAGGTCAAACAAGTATGAAACAAAAGATATCAAGAAAGAAAAGTAAGTGAAAATTATGAAAAGCAGTTACAAAAACCCAAACAACCCCAAACCCAAAGAAACAGAAAAAAACCCCCAACCCTAACAAACAAAACAATCAAAAACCAGAAAGCAGGGAAAAAAGGAGAAGAAACACCTCAAAAAGAAAGTCCCTTTCAAGAATCCAGAAGACTATTTAGAAATACTGCATTAGACATCCACGTAAAATGAATGTCACAATTAGAACAACCACCCACCCATCACCCAACACCCCCATCCCCCAAAACCCCAAACAAATGAAAAAACACCAAACCCCCACCTCCACCCCCAACCCTAA
>NW_020799092.1:72151382-72264823 GCF_003259725.1 Athene cunicularia
CCCCAAAATCCAAAACTCTAAAGAAACACCCCCGCATGAATCAGTAGGAAATTAGTACACTGACATAAGGAAAAGGTCAGTATTTAAGAAATCAATCTACTCAAATGAGCAAAGCCAAAAAAGTACAGAAAAATGGCAGATTAGATATAAACAAGAATTTAGGAGGGCTGACAAAGAATTTTTAATGATCTCCCTGCAAAATACGCTGAAAATTCTAATAGAAAGGTTTGAATAAATCAAAAGCTGAAAGCCAAATATGGAGTTAGGGCAACTGCCTGATAACAGAGGTGTAAAGAGGGAACTTGGGGATTACAGGGCATAGCAAAGGACTTCAGAGAGTTCTTTGTGTCAGTTTTAAGGGGTGAAGACTTTAATGAGATTCCCAGCACACACAATGCATTCTTTAAAGCAGAGAGTTCACAGGAATCAGAATCAGTTAGGAATAAATATAAGGAAAATCAGATAAAGCAGACAGATGCAATACATCATCACGAATTAGAGCATTCACCAGCAGTCTCCTTTAGAAGCTTGGATTTAAAAAAACCCCAAAACCAAAACCAAACCCAGCATTCAAGTTCTTCAGAAAAAAAAAAAAAAAACCAAAACAAAACCACAAAAACCATTAATAAAATAATTTCTTTTGTCCCAGAGCAAATAGCTTACATTAGCTGCTATTCTTTATCAATAGTAGCCACTTCCATATATGTCTCTGTCATCTGCTAGCTTTATAATTTAGTTCTTTAATTTTGGTTTAGGCTTTTTATTTAGTTGACTGCACTCTACGAGTTCAAAATTCCTAAGGTTTCTGGTCAACAAGTAAGTTGTAAGTGAACTCTGCTGCACCAGATTTGGAGTAGGATGCTAAGATTTGAAGATGCACTGAACTTTCTGGTTTATTTAGTTTGGCTCAGTCACTTTTTGCATCTGCATTGTGTCTTGTCATGCAGCTTTATTTTGATTCAAAGTACTTAAAAATAACTCTTTTTCTTCTTCCTCACAGAAAGTACTATCAGAAACAGAATTATCAGAAACATGAATTCAATAAACAGTACTCTGTGTTAACCTTTTGATATTTAAGATTCTTATCACTGAAATTACATAGAAGACTCATATTTAAAGAAACAGTCTAAAGTAAAGTCCAAGGTTTAAAATTCTCCAACAGAGAGGAGATGTCTGGAAACTAAGAAAAAAGTAAATTGAAGATCTTAAATAAAATTTTGCATACTAGGAAGAGGAAAATATTATTATAGTGAAAATGGTATCTAGTATAGAAGTATAGATACAGAGTAGATGGATCTCCACATATAGAGTTATACAGTACTCAGCTTTCATGTTACCTCTGCATTAGACCAAATATTGGTAAATTATGTTGATTAATTAAACCTACCACAATATATAATAAAAAAAAAAAAATCATTCTGTTGCCAATTTCTACTTGATTTTTGAGATTTCATTTTTTGAATACATCATAATTTATGGGCATTGCTTTTACATTCAAAAGTTATACTATGTAATTTTCTTACTGGATTGAAAAGAAATATTTTAATAGATTTTGCTGTCTCCCTAAAACTACACAGATAAGTTTTTAAAGGACTCACAAATTCACAACAGTGGAGAATGTTTTGGAAGCCTCATGAATCTTCCTATTATGAACGACAGAGTTAAACTGTACTAGACAAAAGTGTACAAGGTATATACACGTAATTTCAAGGTTTGTAAGATTTTAACCTCATATTGATCAAAGTCACATTAAATTTCTGAGGTTTGTAGACCAATTTACAGTGGTAAACCAGCAGTTCTGCCAAGAACAATTTCTAAATATTCTCTCTGGAATTGGTTATTCTTTTGTGTCCTAAGCCAAGACAAAAATAGTAGGGGCAAAGAAGTTACACTAAATCCCATCTAAATTATTTCTTCCTCCCCAGTACTGCACATTCTGATTTTCTTGTGTGCTTTAACTGTTGTGAAAATTACAAGAAATATATATAAAAAAAAACAACCCAAAAAACAAAAACCAAAACCTGCTGATGTACATAAATTCAAAAAATCAACAGTTTTACGGGAGTGGGATCCCAACATTAATATGGAACGAGACTGAACAAAACATGAGTTTTGAATGGTCTTCAAAATGTCATTTTTGAAAACACTTCCCCTATTCCTGAGTTTTACAAAAACTTCTCAACCATTTCCTGTAGATGTTAATTTTGAGATTTCTTATAAAAATTCTTATAACAAATTACATAGAATCATTTTATCTTATCTTTACCTTATCTTAACCTCTGCCTGTGCAATAAGACACTGAACTATTTTTAAGCAGTTTCATTGAAATTTTCCAGCCCATTACATCGGTCACTACTACATTAGTCATGCAGAAAACCTGAATAACCAATAGATCAGCTGGGGAGGTTCTTTCTTTGTTGTCTTCAAAATAATATTATGTATGATATTTCTCTTTGATGATAGAAAGAAATGGAAAAGAAATTGCAAAGAATCCTCTGTAGCCAGTTTCATTTAATCAGAAGTATATGAGAACTTTTTTGCATTAATAAGTCACATGTCAAATTTGCATGCTTGAGGTAGAGAAGCATCAAATCCAAATGTCATCTCCTTCATGTCATGCCTTACTATGATAACTCTAAAGATGGTTATTTTACAACATCACACACTGAAAATTATTAATCACTTGCAGAATGAAAATGAATGCTTTTATAAAATCATATATTCATTGTTAAGTATCAAACCCACATATTCATTGCAGTATATCAACACTTCCCTGAGGCAGTGCCAGTCCAAAATTTTAAAGACACAATTGGAAATATAAATACATATATATACACACATATATATCTAAGTCTATAAACATACTTGTTACTCCTTTAGAAGTAAACTATAAAAATTTAACATACTAAAACATTGTCCTGAAACCTTAATCATTTATCAGAACCCATTGTGCTACACTGACTAGAAAAAAGATAAAACAACAACATCTGCCAAAGAGCTTCTGATCTGGCTTTTGATATCAAGTGGTTACCTCAAAGTTATACCTTTTATAAATGTGTATTTTAAATGCTTCATACTGAACAGAGAATACATTTGCTTTTACTCAACAGTCATTTCAAGTCCCAGTGCATGGTCTGCCATAAATTTTGTGTTACCCTCCTTTATCTGGACTACCACACAAAGCTGTCAAAGCTGTACAGCTACCCACACATAGAACAGGGATACAGTCAATCCCATCAAGACGTATACAGTTTTCTGGGTTCCTAAACACCATCAGAGCTCCCACTGATATCCCTGGAGCTGATGGAAGTAAGACATTCCCAGAATGCGTAAAAACGTGTCAGGCACAGCAAACGAAACTCGTGTGCATATACAAAGTGAGAGCAAGTTATTCAAGGGGGTGATAAAGACTGTTTTGTTATCCTTGATGAAAAGAAAAAGAAAAAAACAGCTGCCATTACTGAACCTGATTAGCTGGTTTGTATCTGTGTTGGCTTCAGTGATTTTAATGAAACTACACAGATTAATGTCCAGTGAGAACCCATTTCCAAACCCACAAAGTTATTAAAAACAGGATGAATGAACAAAATTACCTTTATAACTTTCTGCTGCAAAAAGTCTATCAGCTAAAATTATATTTCATGTGTTTCCCAGTATTTTGGTTTGCCTTCTTGAGCAGAAAGACCATTTTGGACATAAAGAATTCAGCTCAAGGTGAGTCTATGCTGCTTTATGTACATTGGACAGTAGCTTTTTAATTAAAATAAGGTTACTTGCAGAGCAAATTGAGATGTTAATCTTCTAGATTTTAATGTGAAATACCACTGGCTTGGGGGAAGGGACTTTCACCCTTCCTTACAACCTTCAGCCATAGCTGTGCAAGTTCCTAGGTTTGCTAGAAATTAGATCATTTAAATACAGAATAGGGAACATCACAGTAATTCAAATACAGCTGTTAAACAGAACTTTAAGCTTTTTTTCACTAACGTTAAAGTTGTATTAATTGAACCTTCCCCCAAATATAAAGAGAATATAAAATACTGAGAAAATGAGTGTTCTAAATTGTTACAATTTTCAGTATTTTACTACACTAACTGAAAAATTAGCTCTAAATTTCCATTTCTGCCTCAGTTGGCTTTACTTTGATAGATAAGTTAGTATCTCCCTCTAGTGGTTTTCTGAGTAATAATATTGATCAGAAACCCCTCCAGTGTATAAGGTCATGAATTCTGTTCTCTTTAGATCAGCAGTTCTCTTGCATATATGTCACTAGCACAGCAGTGCACACTCTCACAACACTAAATGTTAACACAGTCTAAAATGTCAAGTCATTTGTTATGAACCCCAGAGTCTGCACTAGGTCAACACACAGGACTCCATATATCCACATATTTCATTAGAAGAAAAAAACTCACCTTCTGCTGCAATTAGGCAATTAATATAAGTTGCAAGAAATTAAAAAGTAAAAATATTTTACTGAATCCATAGTTTATCCAAATTAATGCACACTATTAACTTTGATCATTAACACTTGAATGTGGTGAAAACTCCTTACTCTTCTCAATAGAAACACACAGAGCACCCATCCTTGCTATCCATAAGTACACCTTTATTTTTACAGGTATTATAGTATATTCTAATTACTTTGTACCTTTATTTGCCTTTGTGCAGGAAACTTTCTTCTGTTTCATTTTTACATGGACAAGGGAAAAATGTTTTGAAGGGCATGACACTGACTCGGTTGGTACATGTGCAATCTCAAAGAGCCAACCATATAAAGCCAACAGGTTCCTGTGTCTTTGTATTTGCTATGGGAGAGGCCCTTGTGGTCTGTAATTGTGATTTATAAGGCTCCAGACAGGGTTTTTTCATATTTAATTTCCCTTAATATTGCAATAGTAATTTGCTCCAGATTGTTGCTTTTGGGACTCGCTTCATTCTGTTTTCTTTTGTATGCTTAGTAAGTAAAAAAGTCTGCTAATTTTTTAAGCCAAGAACAAAACAAAAAATTAGAGAAAGTAACTGACCATCCACACCACATGAAAACTTGCAGAAAAATGAAGATAGGAGCGGACGTCATGGCAGAGGCACGACTCGTTGTGCATATAGGCTGATCCTATTAATAACAGGCAAAGTAGCAAGTAGAGGAAAGGAAAGAAAACACAGAAAAAAAGACATACAAGATGAGATATCATGCAGATTGCTGGCAGTTAGCAGAGTTAATGTGAAAGCATCCACCCAAGAGCAAGAGATTCACAGCAAATTTTGCAAATAAATTTAACCAAAACAATCCACTGTTACAAAACACATGACTTACACACTGAATAGCACATCAAGCTAGTGAGCAAGAGCTGTACTTTCACACACAATCATATCAGGAGGATTTAGAATATTTACAATGGCCAAATCGCTTTTGGATGGTTTTCCAGCTTTTTTTAACATTTGTTGGACAGTAAGAAGACTTCCTTTCTAACATAAAATTTGGTTATTAAAAAAATGCATTGGATACTAACTGCCTGGACTTTTTTTAACACTACTGGCATGTCAGTAATTGTGCCTCATTAAGTAAAAGCAGAGAATATACTAGAGCAAAATTTGTTCCAGCATATACAGCAGGCAACTAATTGCACTAGGTTTGGTCAATATTTCTTTTGCAGAAATGGGATGAGGCATTAAAGATACATTTTTAAGATATTTATTTTATATAATGGCAGGTACTTCCCCATTCAGTAGTTTTTGTCTTGAAATCTATTCTGAACAACTTGAATTCAACATATTGTTTTTCATACAGTATTTTCAAAAGACAGAGAGTATATTCAAAATTATTTATGTATGTGACAGTTATAATTTTTCTCCTTCCAATCTGTAATGTATATGGTATAGGAAGTACTAAACAGCATAGTTTTGCTGGTATCAGTAAATCAAATGCACCTTTATACCTGTTAAGAATGTGACCTAAGGTCAATACACATTTGCAGAATTTCTAAGAGGAGCGACACCTTAAACAAGATAAAATGTTTCTGAACATTTAACAACACCTTTAAATAATATTTGGAAACACTAATGTAAAAATACTACTTTTAAGCCAGAATTATCATCTATTTGTGAAAGCCATAGCACTGGATTTCACAGCACCATACAGAGACCACCAGTTTTATGTTTGCTGATGGGTGTTTTTAGTGGGAATCATGTGTGAAAGTAAAATGGTTATAGGAAAGGCAGATAAGAAAGCAGCTGTTAATTTTATGTTCATCATGGGCTACTTGAAATAGAGTGTCTATGGTCTAGAGTGAATAGTATGTTCAGTGATAGATAGTTTACCAGGCACCAAGGTCTATTTAAACATAGTTTTCACTGCTCTTCTAAAATCAGCTCTACAGTTGCTTTTAAAGGTAGTCATAAAGTCTTATAAGTCCGATTTTACCTGTTTGGCTTCATCAAAACAGACATCGGGACCCTTTCTGTATCGAGGTTGTTTGACCATTTCACAAGGATTTGGCCCTTCATCTGTTTCTCTGGTTAAGGAGAAGGACTGTTTTTCGTGCATCATACATTAGCAGGATTAACATTCTGTTTTTACTTTCATGGGAAAGAAGTTTTATGCTAATTCAGATAGTACTGAAATAAACAAAAATAGTCACCATTCCTTGTTTAAATTAAAGAAAACCAACCCAACCCAACCCAACCCTCCAGATAAATCGAAATCAAATGTCTTTTTCTACACTGCTTTAATCAAGAAAATAAACATCCTGCATGACTTTTTAGAACCCGTACTTCCAGAACCGTACACAAAACAAAAATAAAAGCTGAGGGTTCTTAAGATTTTCTGTATTACTTTTATTACCGTTGCATAAATTTTACAGAAAATATTTGATAAAGTAGTAAACTTTCAATGGTGCTGATTGGTTATAGCATATGTTACCACTGAGTTATTCTGCCAAAATGAAGACACGCAGTAAAAGCGCAGAAGCCTGTTTGCAAAAGTAATGCTATATACAGGCTGGAAATTGGAGTGAGGGCCTATAAAAACTACTGGATTTAGTATGTGTACACCTATATTACCTCAGATACCACAGACAAGATCATCCCAGTGTAGGCTTTGATAGTAAATGACAGAAAGCCTAGTCAGACCTCATTAGCATTTCAGTGATGAAGGCAGGCAAATGCTGTCCAAACAGCAGAACAGCAGGATAGAAATGGGAACAGTGACGTGTTATTAATTAGCTAACTGTAAACACGAGGTAATGCTTTACCTTATGTTTCTGAAATCTGTAATTGCTGATATTTAAGTGTAAATACTGTTTTTCCCATTTGCCACAGGCTAACAAGGGACACAAGTCATTGCATCATACCTGAAAGGCATGGACATGATAAACTGCAAAACTGACTTCTGCTGAAACCTCCTTATATTACCATTTAGTAAGTTAAGTTTTTTTTTTATTCCACTGTTGGTAGTACACACATTAAAGCTAAGCTGGAGAGTGTTTGAAAAAAAATTGAGCAACAGAACTGTACTTAGTAGCTCTAACTTATACTTGAAGCAATTCTATTCATGCACTACTGTGGTGTATTACAGCAGCTTCATTGCAATGAGTGGAGATGCCCAATGGAAGGACGGCAAGAGGATGGGGAATTTAGTTCTACAGATCTACATCTGTCTTCATTCAGATGTTATCAGACTCACCGCCCCCCTTTCCTCTGCTGGGGCCCAGCTGAAAGGGAAGTCAAAACGTAGAAATACTCTAAAAGACCATGTGCACAAGCAAAGCTGTACCAGTCAGAAGGAAGCAAAGCCTAATAATAACCATCTGAATAGCACCCAAAGGCCATTCTGACTGCTTGTGTGATGTTATGCTACATCTGCATTTCACAATGTACCTTAGTTATAGAAGAGAGAATAGCTTAGTGCTGCGTAGTTGGAACAAAAATAAAATAGTTCATTTAGTCAATATATGCCCACCCAGCTGGTCTAGCTGCCATTTGCGGTCATTTATTGCTTTCCAGAATGTTTGGGCCCCATGGGGAAATGCAAGTCATGTGCCCATTTCCCATCAAATGTGCTTCATTTTCTACAGCGAGTGCTGTCTATAAATTCAGACAGTGGCAACAGTTAATCAAACTGTCATGGACTGGAGCCAATTAGAATATTAGGCTGTGTTTACATGGTTCTGTGATGACATAGATATTGCTTCTACCTCAATGTAACTTTTTTTTCAGCCAAAGTGTGGATGGAATTCCAGTTTTATTAATGTGGCAATGAATGCATTGTTTGTGCCAAAGAAAGAGTCATCTCTACCACCATCTGGTTTTCTTTCAGGAATGGGAGATGCTGTCTCAACTAACTTCCTGATATGGACAAAGGTCCTACAAATTGTTTTCCATATTCTGTTACAATAATCCAAATTATGATTTGATTTAGTATCTCTGGCATGCTATTCTCAAGCATATATAGCAAAGAGAGATTTAGGAGAATTTCTCTTGGTCTAGAACATGTGTATGTTGGTTTTATGTATTTTCATCACCATCACCTACAGATATCTACTGGAGCGAAAAGGTTAAAGGCATAGAGATTGATATGAAGGACACTGTAAATTAGAACAACCTTTCACATGCTTTTAATTTTAATGTATGTGTTGCACAGACTCCGCTTAGCATGTATGCCACCTATGTCTCCAGACAGCTTTGAAGAAATTCTATGCTAGCAGCTGGATAAACTGTAGCCTTTGATGGTTAAAGCACTTTCCACAAGAAGCAAGCAGTTCTTATTGACACTAAGCACACACTAAAGTACCTCCATCACTTCGCATCAGTGTTGCAGGCATCAGTGCAGCATCACAACTTTTCATGATCCTCTTATCTTGGTATTGCCTTTTAAAAATTTCTTTAGACAGACCTACCCTTGTCTTTTCTGAAGGCTGAACAAACACAGGACTCTCAGGCTCCCCTTGCCTGTCCTGTGGTCCAGATGTCAGCTACCTTGGTGGCCCTTCACTGGACTTCCTCCAGGATGTCAGTGTGGTACTGGGGAGCCCCTGACTGTACACAGCACTCCAGATGTGTTCTCACCATTGCCAAAGAGATGGGATGGAGCACTTCTTCCAAGCAGTTAACTACACTGTTTCTAAGATACCCAGGCTATGACTGGCCCTCTTTATTGCAAGGCACAGTGCCAACTGATGTTCAACTTCTTGTCCACCATGATCCTCAAGTCCTTTTCTGCAAAGTTCTTCACTCCAATGCCAGCCTGTCCAGCTGCATGTTGTTATTCTGTCCTGGGTCCAAAACGTTGCATCTGCCTTTTGGAAATTTCATTAAGTTTCTGTGAGCCCATTTCTGTTTAGGTCCTCACAAATAACAGCTCCATTCTCCTACCTCAATGACTTCTGCCTCAGATCATTTATGAAATCATCCACAAGTATCTGCTGCTTCAAGTACTCCAGTGCAACCATGTTACTAATATGTATAAAACCAGGTCATTTTTTTCCCTAATATATTCCAGTATATCATAGCCAAAAATCAATCCACACTACTAAATAACATGATTTTAAAGGATACCCGGCTTCTCCGCTTGCATCAGTGGCTTTGGGTCACAGGAGCGGCACAGCAGTTGGCTGTCACTAATAATGAATACTAGATTGGTGTTTGAAATCTTCTCTGCATGATAAAGTCTGGAAAAAAGGCCAACAAAAAGCTATGTTTAAATGAAGCAAGGAAATCTGTATTCGAGAAGGACACACAGTATTGGAATAAAAGTAAGCCAACTTCACAAATTAAGTCTGCCTGCTACTGTTTATCTTTTCCATTAACAAACTGCAAGAAACATTTCTAACAAATTTTGTAATCTTTTTGACATTAGCGTCATTCCCTCTTTCAATTAGGCTTATTAGCAGAAAAGACATAAAATTACTTTAATTGAGCTAATAGCTAGCTCTGTACTGCTGCAACAGTGGTTGTACTGAGAAATAAAATCATTTCAGCACCAATCCCTAACAACACTGAGAAAACCCCCAACCACAAAACCAAACCAACAAAACCCCAACACACGAACCTGTCTGTAAGAAGGGTGAGAAAGAGGTTTAGAGTACCTATGCTGTGTATTAGATGTATTAGATGTGTACTACACTTCATGCCTTAAGATACTAAAGGTAATGATATTTCTGGGTTTTGCAAAGACCACTTTCATATACAATTTAAATTTACTGGAAAGGAAGACAGACCTTCAAAAGAGCAGAGAAAAAAAAATCTTAATATTTCTCAGTCCTTAGTAAAATATATTCTACCTGTCAAAGAGAGCTAAAATCAGGACAGTCTAACAGGTTAATTGCTTTTAATGGATTCTAAATACATATTCATACACATATAAATTAACAAGCAAGTTTTTTCATATACAAGGTTACCTCTCTATATAAGGAGAGTGGTAATATATAATTACTTAGGTATGAATTGATCAGATTATTTCTGAAATTTCACATATGATGAGTTGATACCCCTGATGGGGTACAATAAGAGGACAAACCACCTGTTAATTAAATAACTGATGTTATGATTAACATCTGGTTGTTTTAACCATCTTAAATTGTCTTTTCATACTCATTCCCACACTGTGGCACTATTTTTGCAATATTAGCATAGTAATTTCTGTAGTCTTTCAGTAAATTGAACTAAAGAACTCTTCTGAAAACTCTCTAGATTAAACAAAAATAATCAACAACCAAACAAAAAAAACCCCTACAAGAACCAAGAATAAAACAAAAAAAAACAGTTTAATGATTTCTCTGCACAACCAGGTACCACAGAAAGACATACTAGCAATATAGAGGAGGAAGTATGGAAGTTGGAAAAAATGTCTACGTGCTTTGGCTGTATTCACCATTCTCCACTAATGTCCTCTGTTTTTCCTTCCTGGCTTGAAATATTGTCTTCAAAGAGTTTGAAATCTGACTGTTAATTTTAATTTCTAAGACATTTTCAGAAACTCCTAATTTATGCAATCATTAAACCCAGCAGGCTTCTGTATGAAACCCAGAACTTGGTCTAAGTAGCTATGTTTCTGAAGTATTCAATTTTTTTAACGTAACGTTAAACATCATCTTGAATAACCACATGGACCCTGAAGAGTAATTCTTTTAATCACAAAATGAAACAGCATGGACCATCAAAAATTGCAATGCATAACTACATTAAAGAAAATAATCTCCTGAATATTGCAGAACGCCTGTAAACTCACGTAATAAATTAAAAGAAATCAACTTGCAACAGAGATAGAAATACAATTTGCATGGAGCATATACAGACTATAAAACAAAAATTAGACAAAAATATTTCTATAATTATTTAATTATTACAATTAAAATTCATTCTAACCAAATACAAAGATAACGCAATTTATCATTCTACTTTCTATATACTTCTCTGTCTTGCTTAGGTAATTTTGGTGTAATTAATCCAAAATGTATTTTTTCTTCTTGTAATAGTGGCGTTATGTTTTGTAAAATAAATGAATATCCAGAAGTTATTATTTATACTGAAGAATTTTTACCTGGAGCAGTTTATACAGTCTACAATCCCACCAAACGATTTATCATCATTTTCAAAGAAATACTGAGTTTGCTCAGTGATACAGCTTGTTTTAGGCAGGGCAGTACTGAAATCATCATCTTCCATATCAGCTGACAGAAAGAAGAAAATAAATAAATAACAACGACATTTTTAGGTCACAGATGCAATGGGGAAATCCAAATATGGCCCCCAGCCTAGATTCTTACCTTCTACTTCACTCAAAGTTGAGTCTTTAACATTCTCTTGACTTACCTGCTTCAAGGAAACGTGGAAAAGTCAAGCTCAAAAACAGCTGCTGTAAGATAGACCTGAACACAGAAAGACATTATATATTTATTAAAGGCTCTTTGTCTCTGTATTTTAATGGATCCTTAAAAACAACTCAAATAAGTGTTCTTAACAACAAAATCATCATGGCTTATTATGCTTTTGCCAGTTATCAAAGCTGTGTTTCTTTAAAACTTAAAGTTTGACTCTGGTTTCCTTTTTGTAGGTCTTTCACACTAAACTTTTATTTTACTATTGAGATTTCCTATCATTTGTGCCCATAACTCACATAATGGAAATGTTATCCATGCTATCCATGTCCTCCTTTTATACCTCTGTGGGAGGGGGAAGAGGTATGTTGGTGTTCCTCTATCACTTAAACCAACCAGAACTCCTTTTGAACACACTCAAGGAAATGCTCCTGAATTAGATACTTCACACTGATTAAGGTTCATTAAATTGCTGAGAAGGATATGAACACTGGAATATTACAAAAATATTATAAAAATAATTACTATAGCAGTTGACTTCTAAAATCATCTCTTCCTGCTCTTGAGGTATGGAATATTTTCATCCTAGGTACTGCTGAAACACTTCAAGACCTCCATTTATTTCATATTATTTTTCTTCACTATTATCATATTTTTCCTATTTTGTTTACTTAAAACAAGTACCAGCTTGCCACATGGCCCCCTTGTCCTCTACGAACCTCTCAAAACAGGAATTGCAACAGTTCTATTCCTTGACTCCTTGCTTCTACTTAAACCTTCCTAAATTATAGTTTCCTCTTGTCATGTTTTAGGTTTGCTTCTACCTATAAATACGTTTTCATCTCTCTTCATCTCATTCTGATCTAAAACCCGTTCTGTAGAGAGAAGGAACTCTGCATAACTTTATTCAACCTCCAAGATTTTTTCCATTTTCTCCTTATCCAGTGTGATCCATGTGTAAAGAAATTGAATCTGCCTGTCACCTTTCCAGTGCATGGCCTGAAGGAGCTCTGGATTCACATCCAGAGCTTTGTGCCTTGAATCAACAGATGGATAGTGCACCAACCGCCACGGATGAGAAGAGACCTGATGCCATTCAACTGTGATTCAATTTGCTGCCAGAAAATAGTAATCCTCCGTAAAGGCTTACCACAGAATTTACCGTGAACTGAGTGAAAAGGCAGCCTGGGAAAACTAAAATCTCATGAGTTAAAGGAGCATGAAGGAGAAATGATACATACTCTCTTAACTAAATGCTGATGTATCCCATATAAATTTTGAAAATTATCGCTCACACCTTTATCCCACATTGTTGCCTGAAACACTATACTTTTCTTTAATAACCTGGTTTCTCTTATTTCCCTGCATTTGCTTTTGCCAGGTGCCTCACTGAATCCATTTTTTGGTCAGCCCTTTTCACTCTGCTTGCTTAATGGCCTTCTCTGCCTGCTTCTGACCTAGATTCCATTAAAAACATGTCCATAGAAAGTACTTTCATGTGGTGCTTTCAAGTTAAACATCACACAAAATAAACCTCAGGTCTAAATTGAGTCCAGACCACTGAGTCTGATTTGAACACTGATAAACTAAAGTTTCTCTGTTTGGGAAGAGCTCAAGTTTCTCTTCTGGATTATTGCCCATATCCAGTTTTTGAGGTTTGCTATTATCCTAGAAAACCAAGATTTTTGTTGTTGCTGTTAACAAAATGTAACCAACAATAAAAACCAACATACAATCTTCATATCTGTGAGAAAATTGTGTTTGTTCAGCTGCTATACATTTTACCTCTTAGATTCGTGAAACTTCAGAAAAAGGAAAAGTCTCCAAGGGTGCTATCACACCAATACAAAACTATCACATTGGTTCCAATTACTTATCCCAGTGTGATGCTGGAGTAAGTAGCTGATAGGGGTGTCTATCTACATGGCTCTGAAAAAGGTAAAATTATCTCTGTGGCTATTACTAATAATGCACAAACCAAAGTCCAAAGAAAAGAAAGCTCATAAACAGACCTTTAGTTTTAAAATGGATCCAGTATTCTGACTGTGAAAGATAAAACTAATTGCTTGTGGAATCCTGCCTCTCTCAAGGTCAATCCCAAAAATCCACAACAGCCCAAATATAGCAACTTTTCCCATCAGCTATAGAAAATACTAGAACAATGACTATAGGATTATTCAAAATGTTTTATATGTATTTGCTTCCTTGAAATAGTTCACTAGTGATTTTCACATCCCATTTCAAAGAACCAACTAATAATTATCATAAGAGCTTTTAAGTGAACTGTGCCATCAGATAATATATTGGTCATCCTGCAGTTCTGAAGCAAGACTTCTTTACATTTTGTAGTTGAAAAGTTTCTTTACTCACAAGCTAGCAGGGCTCATTGACAGAGCTTTCAACTAGGCTTGAAAGAATAGGGGATAATATCAGGATTGCCCGTGACAAGATGTGGGATGACATGCCAAGATTAGATGGACAGGGTGCTAGAGAGGGCCCTCAGCCTGTTGCCCTGAGATGTGCTGGCTCATACTATCTATATGTCAGTTTACTACATAAAGTACACACCTGCTACTCATATCTCCTCTATATTGTTCTGAAGTGATTATGAAAAAACCCCAACTTTAAAACATAATGGTACGTAACGGAAGAAAAAAAATCTGTTATGTGTAGGCAAATACAGGCTGTTCAGAAGGGACAGACAAGGAAGGATACAGCTGTTCAAAATCTATCCGTTTCTGGGCTGACTGATAAGGGGAGCCTATTGATGAAGCCTTCTTACTCCAGCTACGGGAGGCATTGCACTCACAGGCTCTTGTCCTGCTGGGGACTTCAACCACCCCGACATCTTATGGAAAATTAGCATGTCGAGCTGTAGGCAATCCAAGAGATTCCGGGAGTGTATTGAGGACAACTTCTTAAGACAGGTAATAGACAGCCCTACTAGAGGGGTTGTGACACTGGATCTGTCAGTCACCAATGCAAATGAGCTGATTGGTGATGTCAAGATTGGAGGCAGCCAGGGCAGCAGTGATCATGCGCTGGTGGAGTTTGCAGTTCCAAGCAATATGGGTCAGGCAAAGAGTAAAGTCAGGACTAAATTTTAGGAAAGCAAACTTCAGAGGTTCAAGGAGTTAGTCAATAAGATCCCCTGGGAAACTGCCCTCAGGGACAAGGGAGCAGAACAGAGCTGGGACAAGGGAGAACAGAGCTGGGACAAGAGAGCAGAACAGGGCTGGCAGATCTTTAAGGAAGTTTTTCACAGAGCGCAAGAGCTCTTGATCCGCACATGTAAGAAATCAGGAAAGGAAGGCAAGAGACCAGCATGGATGAGTTGAGACCTCCTGGTCAAACTAAAGGGTAAGAAGGAAATGCACAGGCAGTGGATACAGGCACAGGTATCCTGGGAACAGTACAGGGACACTGCCTGGTTATGTAGGGATGGGTCAGGAAGGCCAAGGTGCAGCTGGAGCTTGGCAAGCAATGCAAAGAATAACAAGAAGGGCTTCTACAGGTATGTCAGCCAGAAAAGGAAGTCCAAAGAAAGTGTACCTTCTCAATGAGCAAAACTGGCAAACTGGTAACAATGAACGAGGAGAAGGCTGAGGTACTCAGCAACTTTTTTGCCTCAGCTTTCACTGGCAATCTCATGGCACATGGATGATTCAAGACAGCCAGAGTGGCTTCACTAAGGGTAAGTCCTGCTTGACCAACCTAATGGCTTTCTCTGATGGAGTAACTACAGTTATCAGTTATCAGTGGATAAGGGAAGAGCTACAAATGTTGTCTATCTGAACTTCTGTAAGGTCTTTGACACGGTTCCCCACAACACCCTTCTCTAAATTGGAGAGATATGGAATTGATGTGTGGACTGTTCAGTGGATGAGGAATTGGTTGAATAGTCGCATCCAGAAGGTCAATGGCTCAATGTCCAGATGGAGATCAGTGACAATTGCTGTCCCTCAGGGGTTTGTACTGGGACCAGTACTGTTTAATATCTTCATCAACGACACAGACAGTGGGATCGAGTGCACCCTCAGCAAGTTGCAGATGACACCAAGCTGAGTGGTGAGGTTGACACACCTGAGGGATGGGATGTCATCCAGAGGGATCTGGACAAGCTTGAGAAGTGGGACCACGTGAACCTCATGAGGTACAATGAGGCCAAGTGCAAGGTCCTGCACCTGGGTCAGGGCAACCCCCAGTATCAATACAGGCTGGGGGATGAGTGGATTGAGAGCATCCCTGTGGGGAAGCACTTTGGGTATGGGTGGCTGGAAAACTGAATATAAGCCAGCAATGTGCACTCGCAGCCCAGGAAGCCAACTGTATCCTGGGCTGCATCAAGTGTGGCCAGCAGCTTGAGGGAGGTGATTCTCCCCCTCTACTGCCCTCCCGTGAGATCCCACCTGGAGTGCTGTGTTCAGTTCTAAGGCCCCCAGAATAAGAAAGACATGGACCTGCTCGAGTCAGTCTAGAGGAGGGCCATGAAGATGCTCAGGGGGCTGAAGCACCTCCTCTATGAGGACAGACTGAGACAGTTGGGGTTGTTCAGCCTGGAGAAGGGAAGGCTCCAGGGCGTCCTTATAGTGGCCTTCCAGTACTGTATTTGGTTTGTGTGGCAGGGTTTTGGTGGTGGGGGAAGGACTACAGGGGTGACTCCTGTGAAAAGCTGCTAGAAGCTTCTCTGGCTCCAAGCTGGGCCTGCCTCTGGCCAAGGCCGTGTCAATCAGTGATGGTGGTAGTGCTTCTGTGATAACTTATTTAAGAAGGAAAGAAAGTAACTGCTGAGGAATCTCCCGTGGAGAGAGGAGTAGAGTGCTGGAAACACCTATACGGACACCAAGATCAGTGAAGGAGTAGGAAAGTTGAGTGCTGGAGCAGAGACTTCCCTGCAGCCCATGGTGAGATGGCAGACTATCCATCCGCAGCCCATGGAGGACCTCATGTCACTGCAGGTGGCTGCAACTGAAGAAGACCATGACTCTGAGGGAAGCCCATGCTGGAGCAGTCTGTTGCTGGGAGGATTTTAGCCCATAGAAGGGAATCATGCTGGAGCAGTTCATGAAGAGCTGCAGCCCGTGGGAAGTACCCATGTTAGAGAAGTTTGTGGAGGACTGTCTCCCATGAGAGGGATCCCACACTCAAGCAGGGGAAGAGAGTCCTCCCCTGAGGAGGAAGAAGTGGCAGAAACAATGGGTGATGAACTAACCGCAAGCCCCATTCCCTCCCCTCTGTAGCACTGGAGGAAAAGGAGGTAGAGAAACTGTGAGCAAAGTTGAGTCCAGGAAGAAGCGAGGGGTAGAGGAAAGGTGTTTTTAAGATGTGGTTCTATTTCTAACTATCCAACTCTGATTTGACTGGTAAATTACTAGTGGTGGTGGTGTTCAAATTAAATTGGTGGTTTTTCCCAAGTTGAGTCTGTCTTCTGCCTGTGACCATAATTGGTGAGTGAGCCCTCCCTGTGCTTGTCTCAATCCCTGAGACTTCTGTCATATTTTCTCTTTCCCATCCCACTGCGGGGAGGAGTGAGTGAGCAGCCATGTGGTGCTTAGTTGCCCACTGGGCTTAAACCATGACATGTACTAAAAGGGGGCCTAAAGGAAAGACAGAGAAGGACTCTTTATCAGGGAATGTAGCGATAGGATGAGGGATAACAGTTTTAAACTGAAAGAAGGTAGATTTAGATCAGATAAAAGGAAGAAGTTCTTTACTGTGTAGAACAGTTTGCCCAGAGAAGCTGTGGCTGCCCCCTCCCTGGCAGTGTTCAAGGCCAGGTTGGACAGGGCTTTGAGCAACCTGGGCTAGTGGAAGGTGTCCCTGCCCATGGCTGGGGGGTGAAATTAGATGATCTTTAAGGTTCCTTCCCACCCAAATCATTCTATGATTCTATGATTCACGTGTGTTTGTAAAATGATTCACTGAAAAACAAACATTGATTTTCTTAAGACTTCTTGTTAGAAAAAGAGAAAGATGATATTCTGAAATAGGGAACCAAGTGGTCAATAATTCTAAATGTAATAATTTCATTCAAGCCTTCACACCTGCTAGTCAGACTTAGACCATTAATCCCAACTCTGCTTCCTGAAGCTGATTTTATAGAGTCAGAACACACAATCACAAAATCTGGCAACAGTAGTTTTGAATTAACAATGAATTTTCCAAGGAGTTTGGAGACATAGCTAAGAATTTTCACCAGGAGAAACTGCAGAAACAAAGGGTTCAGAGTGGGTTTATGGATGGAATAAAAAGAGTAATACAGTTTCAACCTACTCATTAATTCTAGTTTGGACATAAAAGTTTTCCTACACACTTGTACTTACCAGGCAGCTGCCGAAGCCCACCATCCTAGATGCAAAATATCTGTTATCGTAGGCTTGGGAAAAAACAACAGAGATTATGTTATTTGTATACAGACCTGCAGATTTTTAAGGGAATATCAGTCATTGTACAAAGGACTACTGACCACATAAGCAGAACGAAGTCCAGCTCCTTGCTTTGGTTCTTCTTCAGGATCGCAGACTGATTGATAGTCATACGACTTATTAAAGGCATACAGGGACATATTAATCAGGTTTCGCATCAGGCCAGGATCAATTTCACCAAAGAATCTTCCAATCTGATAAGGGAGAATATACAGAGATAAGTTAAAGTATTGCCAAACATTTTTCTCATTAAAAAGTGCAGTGAAGATTTATGATTTTTTCCCCCCACTGTTTTTTCCCTCTACACAACTCAATTGATTGTGCTGCTTATTTATTTATTTGCTTGTTTGACTATTTCTCTCCCAAAAGCTTGGTTGGAGAATTCCAGTTAGACAGTACTTGTTAAATGCACTATCAATGAGTCTACCCTGCTTGGGGAAGAAAAAAAGGAATCTGAGAAATAAGGTGGGTGGATGCCATATTAGTTGCCCTCACCATCACAGTTCTGTCAGCAGCCTACCAGCTTAAGGGCAGAGCACAAAGAACACAATTAGTAGAAGTATGGCATCTTGAACCATAAAGAAGTCTGTGAAAAAGACTAACAAAATAATTGGAATTTCTAATACAGTAAATTTTTTGTGATTTGGAAATATTATTTTTAGGGTAAGTTGAGAGTGAAATGCTGTTTTTTTCTCTTAAAACTTATTCATATTGTTTTTCTTGTTCTGCCCTTAAAAATATACATACCTGTTGTGTATATTCATCCCGATTTGACATCAAAAGAAATCCACCATCATCAAGGATAACACAGTCCACATGCTGTTGTAAGAAAGTAAAAGATGTTTTGCAGGAAGGATTTGTTAAGAGAACTATTTATTATTCAACATTTCAAAAGTATCTTCAAATCTGTGTGGCTCAGGCTAAATCACAACCCCATAGCCAAAGGCCAATATTAAGCTATAATAAGTACCACTATCAGTATTATAAAAGTTTGTACAGATCAAAGGCTTATTTGTGGCTTAATTTCACAAAAGTTGTTTTGTAAATTCTTATTTGCTCAATACTTTGTTAGCTCTAAGAGTGTTATATCCTTATTAAATCTGATTAAAATTGAATCTCAACTCATAATAAGGGACTACAGCTTGTGTGCTTCAGACATGCTTGAAATCCTTTTCCATTTACAGTTTTTAATAGTAAAAATCTGAAGGGCAAATTCGCAGCTTGCTAGTCATTGTTCCTTTCACTTGCCAAGGACTGTAGTGGGTTTCCTCTAGGTGTCAGGCACAGGAATGGGAAGCCCACTGGTTCCCTATGTTTTGCATTTTTTAAGAGATCCTTGCAGTCAGAGATATATACTCTGGTGCTTTTCAGTTTGCATTTACCCTTCTCTAAGGTATTTCTTTTTCTCTCTTTTTTTTTTTTTTTTTTTTTTAATTACTCCCTTTCCTCAGGATTCAACACTTGCTTTGAAAATCATCTGTTATATTTTTCTCCCATTTTTCTTCACATTAGTCTCTATTGCTCTTACTCTATTTTTTTCTTTCCTCTAGTTCTTATAAAACTCCACTTAACTGGAGTTTTATACCCTCTTTTACACCCTCCCGTCCTAATCATCTCTTTCTGAAAACACAAATGATGGCCTTGTTTTCTGTAAAATTAACATTCATACAATAATAGAATTGCTGTCTTAGATAAATCTAGATAGAATGAGTGAATTTTCATAATCTGCCAGATATTCATAAACCAAACATATTCTTACCATACTGTTTCTTTCACAGCCACAGATTTCACTGTTGCACTAAAAAACAGAAGTACAGTAATCTTCACAAAAATGTTTCAAACCCCCCTGTATTTTGCAGTAATATTAATCAAACAAGAAAAAGTGAACTGACTTTTAGTAACTGTAAACGAATTTAAATTAATTTTGAGTCTGTGTCGTTTATCACAATTACCTCTGTGAGCAAACTATATTCAGTAATTATCAACAGAACAATCTCTACTGTCTTTCATAAAGTGTCTGATACATCCCCCTCATTAAGTATAGTCGATATATGAGAGAAAAATAGTTTGGAGAACTCGTAAGGGTGTCAGTGTTATGAGTATAGAGTAAAAGAGAAAGAACATGTACATTTCCATATGTTTGGGGTATGTAAAGAAAGCCTAGAAAACATGCTGCCAAGTTAGCTTCTTTGACCATGAAAAGCTTCATCAGTCTCAAAGCATGGGAATCCCATGTGACAAAGGAAGCCCACCATCTCCAGTTAGCTGTTATGACTTTGATTATTAACATGTTTTCCTCTTTTTTCATGAAGTATGTGTATATACACATAACTGTCTCACTGCATTATGTCATGAGCAAAACAACTACCAGATTCATCTGCAGTCATTCATCTCCAAGTGTTTCTGAGATATTCCTCTTTCTTTCTCTTTTTCAGTTATGTATTTTTGTCCTTAACTGTTATGACATTTAGGGAAAGCATCTGTCTACCCATTGAACTACAGCTCTAATATATACAATGGCCAGTCACTGCTAAAAATACCCTTAATATACAACCAACCAAGCAACATTGACTCATCCAATTATTCCATAATAGTCTTCATTTTGTGCCTTTCCTTTCCCAATGTCTGACTAATTCCTTAGTTTTTTCCCTTCCATTTAGCCTTTCCTCTTTCTCATTTATATATAAGCATTATATGTAAGGAATGGAAGGGTTAAGCGCCTATTTCATGAAGTTCTGCTAAAATGCTGTGATGTTGGTTGCACTATAAATCCTTACTGTTTACTGCTTAACCATCCTCTGTATTAAATAAAGAGTAGATTCACCAATTCTTTTGCAGATTTTATTCACTGCTAGAGTATAATCTTAGTAGGGAGCCTACTGGCTGGAATATGTAATTTTTCTTTGTCTTTATCCATGTTCTGTAATTATGAAAGCAAGACACGTACAAAATACAGCCTATTTCAACATAGATCTTTTTGGGCACTTGGATGATTTAAATACCACAACTACTTGGCAACTATGCATCAGTGTGACTCTGGCACAAAGAGCTATTAGACCTATTTGCATTTGGAGCTTTGAGAAATGCAAATAAAGTTCAAAAAAGACTTGGTCAATTGCTTACCAGGCTCTTGATTGTGGTTTTTGTGAAATTTTCCATCCAGCTGGTTGCGTCAATTTTTATTCCAACAACTAACAAGAAATACATGAAAGTCTTTTTTAGTAAAATAAAATAAAATTAAAAAAAAGGTAACTGTAGAGTCCTAAAAATAGAGGGAAATATTAATAACATCTAAATTATTAAAATTAAAATGAAAAAGTACAAAATATGAGTTTTGCTCAGTTGTCTGACCACCAACATCCTTCATGAGACTAATAAACTAAGCACTCTTACTCACAACCAGATCTTTGGCTTGATTTCCACTAGAAAGATTAAAACAGTCTCAGAGAAAATAATGTTATAAAAAGTGAAGTTCTTTTGAAATCTCAATTAAATTTCTAATTCACTGTTGAGCAACAACCAAAAACCCGATGTATTTAGAGTTTCAGCAGCACTCTATCTTACCTGCTGGTTTCAGAAGCTTCCCATTAACTGTTATTTCCACAGCCTTGCTTACCATAATACCTGTTTCATAGCTATTGGCACCACTTTCTGAGAGTATAGAAGGGACAAATGAAAAAAAAACGTTAGGGTGATATAAAAGCCTCTTCCTCTGAAACTGAAATTAATGATCATTCAAGTACCCAGAATGATTCAAAAAATTCCTTGTTCAAAAGCACTGACCCAGTTGTACTACGCATTTGTCACCTGTAATAGCTCAGATCACTAACATATGGGTGACTAAGTGGAATACTTTTGTTTACTTTGCTTCATTCACTTTTTGTACATGGTTTCACTGCTTCATAAAGTTATTGTAGACTTTTTTTTTTTTTCTGCAAATAGAACCATGAATAGCTTTACACATGTGAACTGCTCTGTTAAAACCAGGATCAGAGCCAAAGATTTTATCCTGCTGTCGTCTGTGTATTTTTCAATGCAGGGTATACTGACACCACTCACTAAGCAGCAATTACTTCTCTGACAGACTTCAGCCTGTTTTCAACACTGCTTAGTATGAAAAAGCAAGTTAAAAGTACATTCCCTGGAGCTCTTTGAGGAACAACAAAGGCTTCAGGGAATTTAGTTAATTACCTTCTTAATATTTTATTGAGAAAAGATGAAATAAGTAAGTATGAAATAACGGCAATAAAAGATCCCATATGTTTAAGAGAGGAGTATGTCATTTGTGGTAGCATCTGCTTTTAGACGAGCTTGGCAAGATTAATGCTGCTCACATCAGTGACGAGCACTTAATATTGTGTGTATATAGGTTTTAAATATCAAAGTATTTCAGACAAACTGTTTTTGGTGAATAAGAGCAATTTGAAATAGAATTCAAAGTAAAGTTTAAATTAAGCAGTGGTGCAGTGGACAGAGTTGTGGACTCTGTAGCCTTATACCTGCTCCCCCAAGTTAGGTTTGGTGCTGAAGAAGTATACATAACTCAGCTCAAATAAGGAGTGTTATTGTCCGTGAGTGAGATTTTCTTTCACTTCCTTTTAAAATTATTCTGCCAAAGCAGCTCTGTAAAACAGTGTTTCAGTATAATAAATGAATACCAGTACTCTGCATGTTTTCAGGTTTGTTAATTCTGAGCGTACAGGGCTACCAGAGTTGACAAATTATGATGTCCCTTTTTTAATGCCCTCCTAGCTACCTTTTCCTTAATAATGGGTGATGTCCCAAGATTTTCTTCCTTATGAAGTACTGCACTTGCATCCCTTGTCAGTGACCTCAACTGGTATGGGATATGTCCACAGGCACACTTATATTGGACTAGCTAGCCCTGACACTTCAAAACAGTGATGACTTACTGTTGTAGTATGGAGCTGTGAAAATATAGTTGTCATTATCTAAACTCCGTTTATAGAAGCTGACTTCATAAGTTTCAGCATTTTCCAACCAATCTTCTCCTGCCCTAATCACAAAAAAATAGTGACCAAAATAAGATTGTTAGAGTCTCATTAAAGCTGTGGTGCGGGGTTTTATTTTAATGTTTCACAGTTGGAAATAATGTGACATTTATTCATATAGTCCTGAGACTTTGTCAGCTTTCACTGGTTAACTGCCAGGTGCAATTATTTAAAAAAAAAAAGGAAAATAAAGAAAATAATATTCTTGGAACAACATGGATTTTGTCTCATTATTTTTAGATATCTTGAGACAAATATAACTGAAACACTACTTACAAAAAACCATAAACAAACCTTTATACCACATGCTATCTATGGACAAATCATCCCAAAAGATTTTATATAATTAATAACATCAAAACAGAAGAAAAACTGATTTTGGGTCTAAAATTCATTGCCATTCTCCCATTTTGCAGAAACATAGAAACTTGCCATTTAGTAGTGTATCTACACTGGTGCCTTCACTATTTCCAAATATTGATGGGGGTGTCAAGCTTATTATATGACCACTTCCACATCCCCTTTTAGCCCTCTGGTAATGATACATTTTTCTCTCTTGAAGCTTCTGGACTATTTGACCTGCTCTTATTAACCTAAAAAAAGCCTACTTCTTGACAGTATTTGCAGACTGTCAGCCTGCCAAACAAATGAGTGCTTTGGAGTAATTAGGTATTAGCATGGCCCTGCTACTCCAAGGGCAGTGCTTTTATGGCTACTCTACACTGATTAGAAACTTGGATTGCAAGGACCTGCTATGGAAATAATGCTACATATCAGTTTCAAGCAATGACACAGGTAAAATTAAAGAAAAACAAGACATACCATTCATTTCACAGTTATCAGTCCAGATTAGACTGTAGAAGGAGTTGTTTTTCATTCATTAAATCCATTATACAACATTCCAACCTTTCAGGTTTCAAAATTATATTATACTATTTTATAATTGTTACCTTTTTGGGAACACTCTAGTAATTCCACCATCTGTAACAACAAATTGTGCAACAACTCCATCACTGTAAACAAAAATAAGATTTAAAATGAAAACTGACTTAAATTCTCACAAGTTTCTATGTCAAGGGTTGCCATTTAAGTGCATAACTGTGAATTAGATATCTATCCTGTGTAAACATTAACTGTATATCTGTATATACATACACATATATTATTTTATTACCAAAACTTTGAAATGCATCAAAAAGATCACAGTCAATAAAAAGAATACTTACAGAGACAGTTTACTCCAATAATTTTGGGCAAGGTCATTTGTAAATCCTGCATCCAGCAAAACTCTAATGACCATATCAGTATTACCTATCAAAAGAGTTAAGACACTCACCTGAAACCATATGACATGGAGTTTCATTAAAAGGCTAAAAGGAAATTCTGAGTTGTCAAGATGCTACAGCCACAAAAATTGGGCCATTTCTATTAAACATACTGTCTAACTCCAAATTACATCAAGTACTTACTGTTAAGCAGATTGCTCTCACACTGGTGACTTCACTTAAACTTTCCTTCCTTGTATCCTAAAAACCTATCTTTGTGTCATAGGAATAAGCAAGGTGATAAGGGTACAAGTCCCAGCTTTGTAAAGTCCCTATGTTAAACTTGGAAATTAACCTATTTTTAAAACATGTTTTCATTCAAACACTTTTTATCTCAGGTGATGCAATGAAACAACACTTAGTTATACTTACTCTTACATGCTACAGAAATGGAGGTAATTCAACTACAATATAAACATATTTAAATCAGTTAAGTCCAAGCCTTTCAAAAAACCTTATTTTCCATCTGAAAATGGGTACAGGGAAATAAACTAATTTTGAATTAGTAGCTCAGATGTATATGTAATTTTTAAATATGTTCAAAAATATGAAGACAGTGCTTCTCAAGCATCTTTTTCAGTACCACTGTGCAAGAGAAAGTTCTAGGAATGGTCAACAGAAGTAAGCAAACACTTTAAAACAGATTTTACCTATGGAAAATAAAGCAGGGCTAAATTGGAGCTGAATAATGTGAAGGGAAAATCTGGCTCTTGGTGTTCAATGTCACACAGTAAATCAGGGCGGTAAATCAGTTGGGACTAGAACCTGCAGCTCTGAATTCTGCCAAGCCTTGTTGAGGAGACCGAAAACTTCCGGAGAAAAAAAAAACAAAAACAAACCCATACCCCAAAACCCCAAACCCCAACTTTTCTTCAGTTTTGGTCCATAGAGACCCATGACACTTCTGCTTCACCCTTAAGTCCCAGATTTCAGAAAACTCATATTGTCCTTTTTAAAAAAAACCACCACAATTCAGTCTGTTTTCACAAAACAGATCAACAGGGACATGATGTTTGATATGCAAAAGCTTCATAAGCTTTAGCAAAAAGGCTTTTCCATAAAATCTACTGAAGCCCGAATGTGTGTGCATGCTGTGCACAGAGCCAGCAGCTCTGATTTACCAGCAAGGAGCATTGTCTCAGAACATCTCAATACACCAACTGAATTCTCACTAGATAGGTTTACATGGCTTAGTTAGGTAAACCTGTTAAACTGCATTAAATGCCATAGACTCACCTTCCCTACTCACATGCACAATGTCATAGTATAGTATGTAATATAAGTTAAGAGTACTGTTTTAAAAACATTTCTTTGGGTGGAAGTAATGACAAAATCCTAATTAACGTAAGGACAAAATTTGGAGGGTCTTGCTGCACTTTTTCCTAGAAATTAAGTTGATATCCTATCTGAATACAAATATAAAAATATGTCTCTTAGAATTATATTTATCTATGTTAATATAAATACTTTAGATTAGATTATTATAGATCTATATTTTACTGGATGCATTTTTTGTTTAGGATCCTCTTGTACCGCATGCACCTTTACAAAATGAGATTTCCTTACTTATACAAAGCAGATGTTGACGACAAGTATGCTAAATTACTTTTACTATCCCCTTGGTAACAACAGAGGCAGTTGTCTAATTTTCTGGCTAACTTCTACCAGGTTAAAGTTGGATGGGGTGAGACAAAATATAACAGGCATTAAACTTCTAGTATATAGATTATTTCATTTTGGGGATTTTACTAGTTATGTCTTTTGAAAAGCGTTTTTATCTGAGATAATTTCCATAGCCCCTGTTGCCTTTGATCAGCATTGTTTACTTATTCAGGAGACTATTTTTAAAGTAACTTAATTATTGGAAAAAAGAAAGAACTAAATTTTGGGGTGGATTCCAGAAAGAAATCTAACAATAATTTGATAACATTTTGACATAACTACTTACTAAACCATAGTGTATGCTACAGTATCACTAAATGTATCATCAACATTTGTTCATATGACTAGTGAATATTATAATAGTATTTTCATTTATTAACTGGTTTAATCATTTGAAGTGAATGATCTCATTTCCATGATTGAGTCAAGGGGCTCAAGTAACATTTCAGTGAACAATGTGTCAATGAACAAGATCACTTTATTAAAAACAACAGCAAACACCAACTTATGCACACCAAAATAAACTTTTTTGAGAAGACCTCATATCTAAGTGCACATTCCTTCAGTTTCATAGACTACCGGAGAGACTCTTATTGAATTGAGCAGTGATCCTTGATAGGAACATGTTAAAAAGACTTGGGGAATGCAAGACAAAAAAAATGTATTCCAACTATTTATAAATTATTAATAATGCTAAAGAGACTTGTATGCATAAACAAATCCAAACATTGAATTTTTCATGAGAATGAGACTTTAATGCATTACTGATGGTTCATTCAAAATAATAACTTCTTTTTTTATTCTAAATGGAGTTTAAGTTCCAATTTCAAAATGTGAATACCTTCCTAAAGCCCAGTGCTCACCACTGCAGCAGCTGCATGAATCTGTGGTCTTAAACAACTCAATCCCAAGAGAGATCTCTTTAACCATTTTGTGAACTAGTGATGGAACTTTTATTCTGGTTGTTGGCCATTTTGGTTCTCGGCTCCTTTACTGGTTATATAAACTGACAGGAAGATTTCATTACAAGATTTTGAAGCCTATTTGAGACTTACTTTGGCCAACATGTTCAAGTGAAAAAACTATAAATTCAAAATATTTGGCGTGTATTAAAGAGAACTGTGAGTTATTTGTTGCTAGAACAGAACGCTGAGAAGAATTGTGGAAAACATTGGATGTATAATGCCCTGCAAACTTTCTTAAATAAACCCAGAAAACTGCAAACTAATTTTATGCTCTTTACCTTGGGTAGAAAATCACAACACTAGATGTATTTCTACTAAAAATAAATAATAATTAAAAAATCGGGTGAAGATAAAAACCAAAACCATATGATTTGGGCATGAAAGATGTCATTTTGACTGATTTGTCAATTATGAGTAAATATTTTCCTAAGGAAAATGTTCAGTGAATTGAGAAGAATACTTACATGATGGACTGCTTGGAGTATTTCTGTCAATAAATTCATTGAAATTCAATAGAAATTCAGTGTTGTTTTCTGATTTTTTTACATCATTACAGTATTCTCTGAAAAACAACAGAGTATCAGTTTTCTTAGATTCGTTTCCATTGCTACTAAAGCAAAAAATATGGCCCAGCAATTTTAAAGTCCAAGCAGGACTGCAGCTACAATGAGGTTGCTGGCACTATTTCATCAGTTGACTGCCATGGTCAATATTGAATGTTGGCCATTATTGAATATTTCAGGCACCTACAGGAAATAAAGTGTTCAAGTGCCGGTCTAAATCTAAATTATAAGAAAATTCCATGTATGAGAGAGAGCACAGATTCCCAGAAAAAGCACTCAGGACTAGTGTAGGCCATGAAATTAGGAAATTATAGAGCCCGTAAACTAAACAAGAAAATGCTCAGTGAATGTAGCTGCTCCTGGGTTAAACTGTACCAGAAAGTACATGGACTGCTGATTAAAACAGTCACTTCATGCTCAGTTGAGGCTGGATTTATGGAATTAGGTCCTATCCTCTAAGAACTCTTAAAGGCATTTTTAATGTTACACAACACACAAGCATATAAACATTCTTTGTTTTGACATATGAAAATCAGATAAACAGTAAACTACTGTCCTTTATATAATGTAATAAAATAAAAAATGTATCACTGGGCAATTCACTGAATGCAAGAAAGAACAATAAAAGTCAGTGGGCAATTTAAAGGTAAATATTAGATGGTGAGTGGCATTAAACAACTATAATTAAAATGTAGAGCATATTCAGCAGTAAAGCAAGGAGCTCTCTTGTTAAATGAGCTTTTTATATTCAATTAATTTTACAAACAAAATAAGTCTGTTCAAGTAATTCATATGATTAAGCCATCTTATTACCCTTTACTTACTTTACCATGATCCTGAAAAACTACAGGTAGAATTTGCCTTACTGCAACATTCACATTTAAACAGAACTTCATATCAAACAAGCTGTGTTCATGTAGATCAGCCTACCAACTAGGAACTTGCTGAAAACTCTAATTGATACAACTGACTATCAATAACTTTATTCCTTCAGAAAAATTAAATTCAACACTTAAGCTGAGAATACATTTGAAGATAGAAGACTATGGTTTACATATGAATCAATCTATTCATTGAAATTTAAAAGGATAAATGAGAAATGCAACAATTGTTAACTGATCTTGATGGCACAGCATTTCCTTTGTTTATCATAACTAGCTTTTAGAGGAAATTAATATTTAACAACTATTTATCATACCATGTTTCACTTGCAAACATACGTTTACAAGGGCAACAAGGACTACACAATTTCACATGAAAAAACAGTGAACTAATGAATTTAATCAATTTTCAATGACTCAATAATTTTTTATGTTCAATGAATCAAAAATTAATTCATTCATAAGCGATAGACAGATTTGAAACACTTTACCTTAAAGTTGGAAAACATCTTGAGAGAACTATTATGGTATTTGTTTTACAAATGAGAATGTAAGGTAAAAAGTTGTAAAATCTTAAAAGTCACAATCAGAAGAAATGAACAAATGTGTATAAAATTGCCCGTAAAATATTAGTATCAGATTTTACAGATCTCTGATTAATATAAACAGGAATCAGAGCCTGAAGGTGCTATTTACACTCCAGCAAGGAGACTGATCTTGTAAAACATGAATCTAATAATTGCTCTTTTACTAAATATTTTTTCACCAAAATGAAACATTATTGGTCATTTGTATTTTGTAAATGTCATTAATCTGATCGAGTGCTGCTTTACTCCTAAAATAAAACTTATTACAGGGAAATTAACCAACCTTGGTGCTATAAATGTATATCCAGATTCATCAAAATGATCAAGCTTCAGTGTTTCCGAAACTATGAAGATGAAGAGTAAACACCAAGTAAGTAAACTGGGCTTTTTGACATAATTTTTCTTCTCAAAATATTTGACTAGCTTTTGCATGCATCCATGAATTTAGAAAGAAATGTTTATTTTGAGACACTTTCCTACTAATAAACTGTATACTTCTCAGTATATCACTTCTTCACAGGAAGAAATTACTTGGTTATTATATAAAACACAGCTGGCAATAATAATGTATCTAATAACTTAGAGAAGATGTTTTGTTAGCATGACAACATGAAAACATATGAGATGTTTTCATTAGAATTACAGTCTGATACAAAGAAATATTTGGACACTGAGTTGTTAGAACATGAAGGAAAATGCTTCTAGTATTTTCTGCTATAAAGTTTAAAAAACTCATCAATATAAGCATCACTTTCAATGCTACTGGAAATAATGGCTTTAAAAGCTGGTGTCACTAAACACTGATAGGACCAGACAATGAAGGATTAGAGATTAACAATTTATTGAAATGTGCATGAAAACAGAAAAACACTTCTTTTTTTTTCTATTGCTATGGTACCCAATGTTCATGGGAAAATTCTGAGATGAGGAATACAGAGGAGAATATCCAGTAGGAACAGAAATACAAGTGAAAAATATCAACTGCAGTAAACAGAAGGAAATTGAGCAACAAGAATATACTTGCCCTTTTTCATTGCCACTATCCATCAGAAAGAGAAAGCAGGGGAACAGAAAAAAACAGGGTAAAGCAAAAGGGATCACAAACCAATATTTTATTCAAACAGCCCCTTGAATAAAAATATTGTACATAGATAGATCAAAGGTTCAATTTACATACAGCTGTAGTCTGGAAAAAAGACACACATCTTTGAAGACTGAAGAATACATCCTTCTCAATTATTTCTCAAGTACCTTCTATATACTGTGGCTATTTCAAGGGTCTGTTTTGCAGGTTATATTGATATAAGTGCAAAACCAGATGATCTCATCCATCAGGAGAACCATATTCACTCAGTAGAACTTTAATTTTAAACTACTTACTATTTGACAAAGTTACAAAAGAAATCACTGATTACTAAAAACTTGTCATATTCTACTTCATATGCAGGAGGTGATGGTAGAGGACAGTGAGTTACTGCTAACCAAATTTTCTCTATACTAACAGTATCTATGCCTGCCAGAGAGATTCATAGTGCTTTTCTAACCTTCTATTTAACTGTGATGGGTTCTATTTTGTCTGCTATCTAAATTACAGATAAAGTACACCTAATAATAAAAAAAGCGCATCTGAATACCCACAACTATAATTTCCAATTATCTCTCCAGAATCTGTAAATGGCTTGAAATTATTGAAATTAGTCTAATCCAAAAATACACTACAAACATCCACTCAAACTATTTGTAAAATGCAAAATGAAAACCTATCTGCAAGCCAAACAAAACAGCACTTTCACATTAATCTATTCCTATGGGCAGCAGTGGAAATTTGCTAAATATTATACTGTAACTACTGTAAAAATAACAAAAAAAATTTTACTATTGTAGTATGTATCATGACATTTAGCTAATAGAATGAAAAAAAAAAATAGTATCCAGACCCTTAAAATGACAGCAACAGAGGATACACAAAGCAATGATTCAATAGGCACAGAGCAAGGGGGAAGGGATTGTCAGTGGAACTGGGGTACCTGCACATATTCTATCTTTATAGAATATTTCTTGTACCTTGAATGTTATAATGGGTTAGAATCATTGCTGCAGATTTTGGGTACATTATGATAACATCAGTGAACTCCACAAAATTTATGAATTTTAAACATTGCTTTTTCAAGTGAATCTGAGACTTGGCAATACTAGACAAAACCAGGGAACGTTCATAGTACTTACATCTGGCTTGAGTTATCGGTTCTTCTATTTTGGCTTTAATATAATAAAAGCTGTATGATGGTAACACCAATGCCAAACTGCAATAGAAACAAGACAAGTAAAGTAATTATGTTATTTGCAGCCGTTTTCCAGTTTCAGCTTCTATGTGTTTTGAAAGCAATTAACAAGTTTAGAAGTTGGATCATCATGAGATGAGATACTCATATAGTGACGTGCCAGTCTGATGCTTTGTAATAGACACAAGATGGTTGATGCCAGACCTGAAGTTCCCTGTTTTTATTTTCATTCTTATTTCCGCTTTTAAGCATAAATCCACTTTTTAACTGATAAGCAAGGAATTTCAAAATAATTGCAAATAATAAAATATATGATTTTTTGTATCTTTCTCTAACGCATTTAGTATCTCAGTGTAACACATGTTGAAGTCATCATTCACTGAAAAAAACAGCATGTAGTAGTGCACTGATTTGCATGCATTATATAATGACAGACTCTCTTTTTAACAATAAAGCAGCTATTGGTATTGATTAGGAAATATATCTGGCAATACTTGAATTCAGATTACATTTGAGACACAAAATATTTCCTTGAATCATGCAGTCACCACTAAAAACCTTTGAACATCATTGTATAATGACATTTTAAGATTTGCAACGCGTTTGCAATGTATTTTCTTTTAGATTATATTTATTCTTGTTCAAAAAATATAGGGCTTCTTTTTGCAACTAAATTCAATACATGTGTAGAAGAGTTCTGTTCTAAAATTATATGTAAAGGACAGGAGGTATGAGTAATCATTGAAGAGGTATCATCATCTCCCATATCGCATGCTTAATTTTTGCACTTGGATTTCATCACTGTAGAAATGCAGTGATTTCTACTGGATAGTTGCAGAAATTAACATTAAAAAAGTTGTACAATTGAGCTATAAATGAGATGACCTTTAATGATACGTTTGCCATTTAAACAGAATGTAAGTGAGATTGGAAGAAGGCTATCAATAAATATTCAGCAATTCTCCTCTAGGGAAATCAGTAGCAGTTTACCTGTCATTAACAGTTACTGGCTAGCAGAAATTGCTAATTAAAATCTATAATTTTATGTTTAATAGGTTTTCTGCAATAGATTTATTGCTGTATCCCATGCCAAGGAGCTCAGTGAGAATTAAGAAGTCATATAAATCAAATACATTTCTTTAGTGATTGCTAGACGGCATAGTCTGATAAAAAACTTTTTTTTCTTACAGACTATTAAGATAGAGGAAGTTCAACAGAAAAATGAGATACTGAATACAAGATCATACATTTGCATTCTCTTGTTAAAACTGATTTTTTTTTTTTAGTTTTACATGCAAATTAACATTTGCATTCTCATTGGCTGCACACCTGGGCAGAACACAACAGAAAATGGGAACCAGCTTGGTTGAGGACTACTGTAATTCACCAAAATAAAAACATTGATTTGGTAAAAATTTGATTCAATATTTGTACCATCTAGTTCTGAACTAGAGTTTTTAAACTTCTGGGACTTTGTAAACCTCAACTTGTTTTGGATAATGTCAACTTTCTACATTCCTTCTAATGTTACAGAGCTTTCTGCTTAAGTTTCATTCAAGGGGGCATGTGCTTTTAATGATTTTTACTTTATTTGTTCTTCCTGCCATTCACTATGTAATTTCTACTTACAAAGCTGAATCAGTACTAATTAGTTAAAACTTGTCAGAAATAGAAACGGTTTTCAGAGATAATCAGTAGCATGGTTCCTGCCCCTAAGATCTGACACGAAGGTTAGCAAAGTCATGATATAAGCAATGACTGTGACTGAAAAATACTTGCAAAAGACATGTCATGTCCTTCATTTAGAAAAAAAATATAGCATCTTTCTTTTTAATATATATATTAAAACAAGTATATGGAAATGCAAA
Source organism: Athene cunicularia (assembly GCF_003259725.1). NCBI lineage: Eukaryota > Metazoa > Chordata > Aves > Strigiformes > Strigidae > Athene > Athene cunicularia. Next base: position 72,184,769 of record NW_020799092.1, read on the forward strand.
GAAAAGAACAAGAGGAGAGATATAAGAGAAAGCATACAATTAAGAATCAAAGTATACTGTGATATAGAAAGTAGGAGGAAAACTAAGACTCTTATCATCAATCATTAACCCATTTTTTTCCTGCATACTGAAATATGAGCTGGATGAAAGACTGAGGTTCTGGTCCTTAGACAGAACAACAATTCCGAGCTGTAAAGCTGTAAAGGAACCTAGAAAATCCTAGAGGCCTGTACACAAAGCACTCTCATCCTGACTTATCTGGTACAGAAAACGTAAAACACTAAAGATATTAACCAAAACAAACAAAAAGGACATTTAACTACACAAAAGAAGATGGAGAACAGAAACGAGTTACCTGTAATCAGTGCCATTCACAGCAGTCCATGTATATGTTCTGTTTCCTTTATCGATGTATCTCTACAGAGAAATATTGGTGAAAATATTGGTGAAAAAATAAATTATTAACTCTGGAGCTTCAACAAGTGTGACTTTTGCTTGAGAAATACAGTGTAAAGCCAAGTACAAATCTGTTGGAATCCTATTTATTATTTTGCTTCAAGTCCTTTTCTTAAACATTTTTCAAACTTCTATTATGCAAGAGAATCACCTATATCCTTTTTATTAATGAAATGAATATTTAAATAAAATCAGACAAACACAACTTATCATTTTCCCCATTTAAATTCTTTAGCCAGGCTTATGAAAATATTTTTCTATGTGATTTAATTTTGATGAAAGATGTTTTCTCCTTTATGAACCATTCTGCAGTTGAACTACGAAAAGCAAAAAACCCTCAATTATAAAAATACTTTGTAGGTAACTGTAACAAGAAAAACACCCAGTGCCTATCCTTTAAGGTGGCAGATGGCTAAATGCACTTAATGGCTAAATGCATTTGAATTTGAGTTATATCTATAGGCACAGCCAGGTAATCCTGATTGTATAGGCACCCTGTGCTAAACTTACATATGATTCTAATCTCATTATGAGGGTCCTGAATTTCTGAAAAAAACCCAAAACACTGAAGTAAATATTTATTTTTAAATAATATATTAGAATAAGTTTTACCATTTGTTTTCTTTTGGTATGAAAAATAATGTGATAGACACAGTCCAACAGTTTCCCATAGATTTAATCATTAATGTACCTGGCTGACATTGTTTTATGGTTTTTCACTTTGCATCTATGTTCTTTCTTTCCCCGTGGTAAAAAAAAAGTAAGAAAATGACCATGCTCATGAAAAAGAGGTGTCTTTTTTGACATTTATGATTTGAAACCTTCTCATTACTTGGTTGTTGTTTTTCAGTACAGCATGAAAAAAAGGACAAAAAGATGCATATATCAGGGTCTATATTATAATTAAGGTAAAAAGATGGTGAACAGATTCCTATCTAAGCCTATTTATATTTAATAATAATTATATATTTAATTTTAAATTATAGATATTGTATACAATGTATTTAATTCTAAATTTTATAAATTTAATTTTAATTGTGTATATTTATATTTAATAATGTGCCTATTCTATTACTTCTGCTCAAGAATAAGTAGACACTTGGACCTAGTGCTGGCAGTCTCACCAAATCAGGTACGGTGCCATGGGTTGCACACCATGTACGACTGCAAGAGAAAATTAGTGCCCAGAGTGGGAGGGAAGGAAAAGAAGAACTAGGCTCTTAAATCCTGTTGCCACCAGCACTGTGATCGTGCTTGAAAGCAATTTGGCCGAAACCTCCCTTCAAAGATAACCCAGCAAATCACACGTCCTCCTAAATCAGCTCCCATTTACCTTTGCTTACTTCATTACTGAGTGGTCTGGGACCATCTCATCTCCAGTTGGTCACTGCCAAAGAACCTACACACGTTAGTGCAGTTTTTGGGACCACTCAGTTTTCACTACTGCCCACCCCGGCTGCCGGAATGTGGCAATGCTTTTGTTCCTATGGCATCTTCTCTGTTAGTTGGAAAGCCCCTGAGGCCTTAGGACACTCCAGCACACCCCACCCACGCTTGCTTCGAGTCCAGCCTCTATGTTTTATTTAGTATGAGGTCATCTCCCAAGACACTGCTGGGGCCAGCTGCAACACAAAAGGAAAGCAATGCAAACTTAAACTAAAAAGCAAAACAAAAAGGACATCAATTTTAAGCCTCAGGACTGCAACTGTCAGTTCAGAGCAACCGACCACATCAGCCCTTTTTATAAGAAAATATATGAAGCTAACAAGTCCTAAGTGATGCATAGCTCATGCATGGCCCATGGTCTGAAGCAGCTTTATTCTGGCTCCAGCAGCACAGAGCTGCGAGGGTGCAATGGCTTGAAGCAGTCACCATCTCCAGCCATCTCTCCCTGCTCACTTCTCTCAGCAAGCTCTGAGTAGAGGAAGAAATCTTGGGCCATGATGAAGTAAGGAAGGTGAGGGAAAATAATTTCATTGGGTACTTGAAGCATCTGGGATCAAAAGGCTTGGGATATTCTATTCAAACACAAATTGTGGTCTGGGCTGTGGATAACTGACATATTCTCACACACCCAGGGACATTATATCTCCCCCACTCCCCCGCCCCGATGCTGTAGCTGACTCCATCATTTGCAAGTGTAAATGGTTCCCCTCCCTCCTTCCCCAGGCAAACAGTTGCAGGACCAACTGTTCCAGGTCCTTTTTATCACACAGACTGAGAAGTGCAAGCACAGCCTGAGATATTTTCAACAATTTTGCCATGAATGTAATTTCTTGTATAACACCACTAGTGTTATTGGGTTTTTGTGACCTTCTAATCCTCCCTTTTCTAAGCACCTGCACAGAGACCATTTCACTCAGCCTTGGAAAGGCACTCCTTAAACAAAACAACAACACAGATCTGAAAATGTCCCGGTGAGTCCTTCCCTTCAGGATCCCCAACAAGGATGCCAACACAACTTCAAACTTATGGGCACACTTTGCACCTGAACAATGTAAGTGTGTAAGGCTTGAGTTAAACTGACTTCTCTCATAGAAACTAATGCAGGAGAGTGTGACTCTGCTGCTTTCATGATTACAAGATCATCATTATCATCATGTTTCAGCTAACATCATCTACACTTACATTTGTCTGTCCCCACTGAAGCTGAGGTTCTGTACTCAAAAAGAGAGTCTATGAGGTTCTGCACTTTCTGAATATGGTATCAGAAGGAAGACAGCACCCAACGCTGAGACAAATTCCCTAGACTCTGCAGTATAATAAAATACCATGACAACCTTTCTGCAACAAAGTCACAATCTTGTTAGCGGGGAGGTGAATGAATATACAGATTTTAATCTGTCTCCATATAGGTGACACACATGCATGTAAAGCCACTGATCTCCAAAATGACACCCACACCTCAGGAATAAAAATGCCTCTGATGGATTTGCACAGTTATTGAAGATTCTGAGCATGGTTTTCTCTCTTTATTTGCACTCCTTTTAAATTACACTATCAAAAGCAGTATGCTTTATTAAATCCAGTGTAGATACTAACAGGCTGAGGAATGGTCATGAAATGTTGAGCTCTGGAACCCTCAGCACAGGAAAGATATGGACGTGTTGGAGTGGGTCCAGAGAAGAGCCACTGAAATGATCAGAGGGTGGACACCTCTCCTATTAGGATAGTCTGAGAGAGTTCAGGTTGTTCAGCCTGAAGAGGAGAAGACTCCAGGAAGACTTTATTGCAATTTCAATACTTAAAGGGGGCTTATAAGAAAGATGGGGACAGACTTCTCACTAGGGCCTGCTGTCATAGTGCAAGGGGCAATGGTTTTAAACTAAAAGAGGGTAGATTCAGACTAGATGTAAGGAAGAAATTTTTTTTACAATGAGGGTGGTAAAACACTGAACAGGTTGCCCAGAGAGGCAGAAGATGCCCATCCCTGGAAACATTCAAGGTCAGGTTGGATGGCGCTCTGAGCAACCTGATCTAGTTGAAGATGCCCCTGCTCATTGCAGGGGGCGTTGGACTAGATGACTTTTAAAGGTCCCTTCCAACACAAAACATTCTATGATTCTATGATTCTAAGTATGACTGCAAAGGTCTGTTGGAGAACCAAGTGACCATGAACTTGACATTGTGAAATCACAGAATGGATGAATGATCAAAACATGTTTCAGAAAATTCAACACCCTTTTCAGCCTCCTCTAGCAAAGAAAACATGTGCATTGACACTGATTTTCACCCATGAAGACAAGTGAGTTTCTATCATGTTTAATGCAAAAATAGACTAGGACTATGAAATATTATTTTCTGTATCAAAATGAGAAGTATATAAGAATCTTTCCTCAATGCAGAGTTGAGTCAGAGGACTGGTAATAGGAACTGCTCAGTACTGGGCATCACGTGGTGTAATCTGGACAAAATTTAAAACAAAAGTTACTACCATCTACTAGATGCTGAATGGAATATAAGCAAGGAATGTGCTGGTTTAAACAGAATAAAAAAACCCCTAAAGTCTGAGACCTGATTGCCTATCAGTTTAACTTGATTAGATTCTGTAGCATATGCCTTGTAGGAGGAAGAACCTTTCACCAGAACATTCTGCCATTTCAGGACAACCAGCAGAACCACTGGAGATATCAGTTACAGGAGATCAACAGGAGATGTCAGCTAATACTACACACAAAAAATTAACTTCACAGTCCCAAGCAATTATAATAAATATATAAATATTATAAATTATAATAAATACATAAATAATATATTATTATATAATATATAACAACATATTATTGTTATGGTGTGCTTACATACGTAAGGGTTACGTAGTGTCTGCTTGATGTTATTTTTGCTTCACATTTTTCTGCTAAGTCATTAAACTAGATATATTCAAGCTGGTTTACATTCAGAGTAAAAGTTTGAAAAGCTTTTATAGAACTGTAACTGTGAGGCATACTCCAGGCAGACCGGCTCCTTTGGTACGCCAGTCATGATTTCTTCTCATTAAGGTTCCCAAAAAGTAGAGCATACATGTAAGGATCAAATTTGAGTATTTCCTATTGCTAGGAGACATGTCTGTCTTATTAGAGAAACCAGTAGCAATCTTTATTGGGAATGAGCACATTGGACAGGAAAATAAAGAACTCAACAAACTGTTCAGAAAGCACAAGTGCATAATATAAGATGAATTTGCTTAAACCAAATAGTCTGTTTATGGCATATAAATGTTATATTTTTTCTCACTATTTTCTTCCTATTCAGTCACAATATAAACCCATTTAAAACCAAACCCATTCTCATAGATCTCCACAAGCAAATTAGGTACTTTATTTTGGGATTTATACACAGAAGTAGGCTGGGTCCGTTTCCTGGTGAACAGAGTGTAAGACCTCATCAACAACTGCCTGATTAATGATGTACCAAAGAAATCAAGAAAGGAAACAATTCTTCTTTTCATAAGAACATAATTTCTTTTACTATAACCCAGTCTAGCTTCACTAGCAAATCTAGAGGGAAAAATGATACGAACTGACGTTATAAAATTAACGTCTCTTTATCCTTTCACAGTATTTTTCTGGTTTTGTTTGTTCCTGTATATGTAACTACTTGTGTTCCTATCTTACCTCATCTTGGGACTTGACCAGTGTTTCAAATGTTTTTTCTCCACTTTCACCATCTATCATTTTTTTCCGAATCTATTGGCAAAGAAGAAAACAGGAAAAAAATAAATAACTAGGTGCTGCATGTAAGAGGAATAATCTTTTCAGTGATTAAAAATACTTCACAGAAACACAGAAAATGGAAATTTGTAAGTTGTAGCTCTCAAAAAAAAAAGTTAAGTCACGTTTTTCTAATTAGAGGTTGCTTTAAACAAATAAATAGTGAATCTGTAGAGTTCTGAAGCAACAATTCTGATATACTTTGCATAGCAAGATCATCCTATAAAACTCCTTGATGTTGGGCACTAGAGAGACTATGAATTCTGTGTGGATTAGAAGTTTTGTCTAGCATTTCTCATGCTTCCCAGCACATCTGTGTGATTCTGGTAGCACCAGTGATTTACAAAAACATTTTTATACCCATCCAAGAGTAATTCCTCTCTGAAGCAGGTATTTCAAAGAAACAAGTCAGAATTTAACAGATACTAAGAAATGCTGAGTAGTGTAATTACGAAAGAACACTGTCAAAGTGAAATAAATGTTAAAAAATGCAAAATGTTTAGCCCCGCTCCATTTTATTTCACAAAACTAACAAATTATTTTTAAAAATTCTGATTTCTCAATGTATTACAAAATTAGTAACTGAAAAATATTCGGAGGAATTAATTTGTTGTCAACACAATTTTATTTTTCAGTTTTCTCTCTCACCACAGCAATAAACTTGTCTAAGAAAGAGAGTGAAATACTTTAAAAATATTTCAGTTAATATATTAATATCTTATTAATAAGTGTTCTGTTCTGAAAAATTTTGCAAGCGTCCTCCCCAGGAATTACCACTTAGTCTTTAAAATGAGAGGAATATAATGCATTGCCCTTGCCTACGGATAATACCGGGTCTCATTTTGTTCCATCACAACTTCATCTCTCCATAAATTCATAACCTTGACAAATGTAAAATTGAAATTTATAATGAAATAAATTCCTATTCAAAATCTAAAACATTTATTGTGTTTCAGTTATTATACAGTGGAATACAAGCAGCAACAGGTACTAAGAAACCAGGAAATCTCACCTCAACTTTAATATCATTTTCCAGTTCAGCGTCTAGAAAATCCAGTGTAACAGGCTCCTGGGATTTAGGATTCTGAAGCAGAAGATATTGAAAGATCAAATAATAAAGACACAGTATCATAATGTTACAAATCATTCTAATCCCTTCATTTCAAAGTAAGCTACTTAACTTGATTTACTTACCGATCTAGTTTAATCTCTAACAGCACAATGAATTACTAGTGGCCCTTTCTCATTCATTTTATTTCATTGGATAGAGAGCTTAACTGGGCAAATGAAATTCAAATTAACATTAATGGTCAGTGTCATCCACAGTCTGTCATGTATGGGGCTCATGCTGGGAAGCTGCATCCCCTACTGCTGATATGTCACAGACTGTAAGGGTGGGAGAAGACACATTAGAGGAAACATCAGATATGAATCTCTCAGTAGGTTTCCTGCCTTCAAGAAGGGAGACAGACATTTGGGAGAGTTTTCCAGCTGGGCAGTAAGATGGGGCAACTGTACTCTTCTGCAATTCTGCCATAAGCAGACTATAAACTCACCATTACGAGGTGGGAATGGGCTACAGTTCAAGATTTAAAGAGGCAGCAATCATAGTGAGTGATATATTTGTTATAAAAACCAAAAATCACTTTTATTGTCAGCATTACAGGACTTCCTTAAACACACTGCAGGTTTGAATGCATTTATTTTGACATCAGTACCGTTATCTCAGTTGAAGAGATGGAAACCTGTAGCACATCAATACTGTGACCCAGCAGCTTCAAGATCTAAGGAATGTATATGATGTCGACCTGCAGTAACCTTGGTCTCAGGAATGTGGGAAGACCATTGTAGCTCTGCTGAACTAGCTCAGGCCAACCTCCAGCCTCTGCTCCTTTCTCAGTTGCAGTCTGCATTTACTTGGACAGAGCCATCTTCTGTACGGGTTGTTAGGAATCTGACTTTTGGTTTTTCTGAGTAATTTTAGTTAAGCCCCATTGACTTTATATTGGTATAAAAATTCTCAATTTTCATCACCCAGTAGTTATTTAATGCACCCTGCCTAATGTAGGAACTTTACAAAATAGAGTATGGGGGTATATTATTTACCCATTTAAATCTAATAATTTAGAATATAATATTTAAAAAGTCCAGTTTTAATAATATTTTTTTATTGGTAATAATTTGCTTTGAGTAATAGGTTAGTTCATGTATGAAAGGATCTCAAGGCCTACTTTTTTCAGTAACTGAGCACTGTCTCTCACATGATTAGCAACACAAAAATTGTCATTAGTTGCTACTATTATTTCAAGACTAGTGTTATTTCTGATCGTGACATATTTAGGAGATTTCAGTGATTCAGCTATACTAACTATTTTATTGTAGCCTAAAGTCCCTTCTTTCAAAATGATTATAATGTTCCTTCTAACGTAATATTCTCTGGTAAAGTTACTTAACAAATGTCCATGTGACTATTCTATCAAACAATGCAAGTACATGTCATCATAATTTATGAATATATTTCCAGTTCATACTGGAAGATTGGAACAGCTGGTAAAAAATACCTTCATATAATAATCTGGAGCATTAAGAGCTTGACAGTAGTCCTTATTTTCAAGACTAACATATGATAGTGTTAGAAGTCAAAAGATTATTCTTCTGTAATCTTGAGGAAAAAATGTGCATGTTTTGGGTATACAGCATCATTCCTGTTCTTAGCAAGTAAGTCTTACTGTCTGATAAGAGAAAAGCTGATAAAATTATTCTCAGAAAAAGAACATGCACTGGAAAGATTAAAGACAAAGATTCCAGGTATTTTTTCAATGTCTGCTGATAACTTTAAATAAATGTTTGTGTTCCTATTTAACAAGATAGATAAAACTAGCAACTTTAATATAATAACATTAACATATGTTCTCTACTAATTCAAAGCAATTTAATTATTGCTATGCAGTTACATTTTCCCCCCAACAAATCCATGCTCTTGAAATAAATAGCAGAAGTCTAAAATGTAAAAATAAATTTAAAAAAACACATTTTCTTACATGCAATGGATAATGAATAGCATGGTCAAACCCAAACAGCATGCATGAAGGCATTGGCATGGCAGAGGAGGCATTTGTGAAGATCACATTCCATTCCAACACACAAAGGAACAGAGAAAAAAAAGAAATGGTAAAAAAAAAGAAAAAAAACCAAAAGGTATCACATCAAATCAAGGTCAATATTCATTTCAAATGATAACCTGGGCTAACCATAGTTAAGGAGTCCCAAAGACAAAATAGTCAACTTTAACAGTCTGTCAAAATTAAAGTATACATTAACTGTTTGTTCTTGTTCTTTTTAAGACCTACATTATATCACCACACATTCTTTCTAAGGTCCTTCTTAGTGACTTTTAATAGATGAAGAAACTAAGTGTGTATATTATGTGATGTGCCTAAGACACAAAGAAATCCATTAGAAATTGGAATAGAAAATTCCTGGACCTGTACTTTAAATGGAAGTCTATTTTCCCCGCTATGTCTTTTGCCCCCAATAATGTGTTTTTACCAGTATTTGGGCTCCATAATTTTTTCTTCCAAGGTTGCCATTTAGTCGGATTTATTCCAAGCCATGAAGAAACAAACTTACTGGTCAGTTTGCTCTTCTCTTTATCCAGTCATGCACATGACATGACTAGAAAAAGTGCAACACCACCACATTCACCAGCATAACTTAATAAAACAAAAGTAAATCACTAGCAACGAAGCATGCAAATAAAGGGAGCACAGTCCATTTTCAGCATGACAAATAAAGGCAAAGATCGATTATTTCAATGAAAAATTAAGAAGGAAACAAAGAAAGAAAGAACTGGTGCAGCAACATAAAAAAAAACCCCAAACATTAAAATGTCATCGTGTGATTTGGGTGGTCAGTATTCTCACAAATTCTATGGAAGGCCTTCTTTGCTGAGTTGCATGAGCCTAGTTCCTACTCATACCTGCAGTACTAATGAAGACACAGGCTTTTAAAATAAATGATGGTGAGAAGGCAGCAAAAATCCTGGGCCCCAGAGGGAGACCCAGGAGCATCTGGAGTGGATGGAAGCCCAGAGCTCTTCCAGAGCTGCATCTCCCTGGGCAGACAGCACCTTCAGGCAAACCCAGCAACAGCAAAATCATACCATAGCATGCTGAGGAGCCAGAGGTGCTCACAAAATTGAGGTTTTTTATGTTCCAGTGCTGCTTTCTCCAGTGCACAAAAAATCTAGCCCAGATGTGGTCTCCCACATGTGGTATAAACGCCACCACTTGACACTCGGTGAAATCACTGACTTGAATTAGATCAGGATTTTACACCAGGCATTACTGGTAGTGTTATGCAAGCTACCAGTTTTGTATCACATATTCCCATATGTGTAAGAAATTAACATGGTATACTGTACCTAATTTTGTTATATTTGCTAGTTACATAGTTAATCTATTCCTGTAAAGATTTTTACTTTTTCATTAAGTGTGTTTTGCTGAAGGACTGCATTACATAAATGTTACTAATTTCCTTTTCCCTGTCCAGGTTAATGGCAGTTAATTCTCTGGAGCTGGGTCTGTTAAACCAAGAAACCTGATGTAAATAGTAGATAAAACATATGCCCTAATCTGACTTCCCCAGAAAAAAAAAAATTGAACAGCTCATTCAACTTCTGTAATGTTATACAGCATACACTGTATAATAAAACTTGGCAATAAGGTAATAAGAATGATCTTCTTGACTCTGGGTTTATGCAAGCAAAGCCATCACAAGTAGTCTTTTTTTTTTTTTTCCTCCCAGTCTTCAAATTAATTTCAAAATCCAAAGAATAATTTTTACAGCATGGCTCTAATTAGCACCTATTAGTAAAGCACCATAATTTAATGGAACACCCTTCACTGCAGCAAATAACATGTTTTCTATTATTTAAACAAGGAAGGATGCAAGCTTCATGCTTTGGAAGCTCTTTGTCAAAGTAAACAGTTCTCTAGTTAGATTTTCCTAGTAAGCAGGGCAGAAGCTTTCTAATTTTATTTCCAGGACTATGCATTCTAATGCACTATGCACTAATCACCTCCATACAAAGTTACCTGTACATTGGGTCTCCTTTTTCTCAATTTAACTTTTGGTATGCCCACGCCAATTTGCTGAAGTAACAAAAAAGCAGTAATTTATATTCTTACACTATTAGTAAACAGCCTACTTATAAAATGGAGGTCATCCCTCAACATCTATATTCTCCAGTGCATGTTTACTGGAAGCAGAGACTAGCCCTGATTCCAGTCAAGAGTTCTGAGGTCTCTGTCAGAATTACACATGGGTTTTGTCCAGGGAAACAAACCCCAGACATATGTTAGATGATGTGAATAAGTTAACAAAGAGGTCTCCCTCCCACATACTCTGACAATTAAAATATAGAAGAGTTTCACTTTTTGTTTACTATTATATCTGCTCTTAAAAACACCTCCTCTTACATTTCTTGCAAGACCACAAACCATAATACAAAATACTGGATCCTAGTGAAGGCATCTGGAGTTTTAGAACTACCGTTAAACAGATTTTGATCAGAACCATAATGAAAATGAACAAAAAGATCTTTAGAACAGATTCTGAAATTGAATTATTTGATGTTTTGAAATCTTAATTACAACTAATCTTGTTAACACATGCTTAATGCACTCACTTCAATGACTATATTTTGTGGAGTATCCACCTTTTCTTTCCCAGGACAATGGGAAAAATACACTCACATACACAGAGACAGACAAAGAAAACTGGCAGTAAAACATAAAATTAAGCACTTGTCTAAAAATGTAATATAACTAACTACACAAACTCAAAAATTTGTATTTTAAGCAATTTAAAATGATGTTAAACTGAAAGTTAAAAAAAAGGTTTCTTGTGTTATGCTTTGATGTAGTTTTCATGTGCAGGTAAGTACACGATGGGAAAATTCTTAATGATTTTAATATGCTTTTGAACCCGCTTTTGGTTAAATTTTCTCAATTGCGCAAATAACTTTACTAGTTTTAAACTTCTAGGGGCTTCTTTTTGTGAGATGATACTGCAAGACAGTTTCTCAAAATTTTGTGTTGAACCAGTTGTGATTTGAGGTAACAGGTTTTCAGAAGGAAAGCAGAAGACATTCAGAAGAAGGGACCATTGGAAGTTTAATACACCCTCACCTCTTCGAAGGTAAAGACGTAGTTATGTTTTAGTTTACATCTATTGAAAAATTGCTAGCAAAGAGGGTTAAGATGTTGTTTGTTAATAAGTTAACGGCTACCAGGAGGTTCTACTAAAATTAATATAACATGTTAAAGAAAGTCCATGAGTTCTAAATACATCTGTCTTTGTAGTGTACCTTAGTTTTAAAACGTAGTTCTTGTATCAGTCTGAATAGCATGCACCACCCCAAACAAACTGGGAGTGAAAAAGTCTAGTCTGTGTAACTGTTAATAACAACAATAACAATAATAATAATGCATATGCTTAAAATTACATTTAGACATTATTCCACAACATAAAACATATAATTTATAAACTATGCCTTTTTAAACATACTCTAAAAACATCTGAACAGTATGTGAAAGCATCTCTGGACTTTGTATCTTTTTAAGTAGAAAACTACACGGAGAAACCATGACAATTAGTATCCTAATAACCCATCTCCGCCTGCTTAGGTTTAGTAGGGATGAGCTGAGTTTTTCAGTAACAAAGCTTCTTTATTCTTCAGTGTTACAAGTTTACACTGCAGTATAGTAATGAGACAAACAGAATCCATATCCAACAGTTTCTCACAAGATTGTGACTAAAATGAGAATACTATGTGGCTTCATTTTATATTCATTCTGTTAACAGAAAGATAAATTTATGTGCATATAAAGAAAAAGTAAATAGAACACTCGTCATCATTTGACATTCTAATAATCTCTAATGAAGGAAAAGATTCGGTCAGTAATGGTGCACATATTTGTCTCACAGTAATTCATCAAGAAAAATAATCAAATAAAACCTCATATTTAACACATGTAAACCTAATGCATATATACAGAAACTGAAGTCCTAAATTATGAAGACTAATAAACCCCTTTCTTTCCTTTTTTACTTTTACTTTTAAGAGTCCTTTCAAAAGAAATCAAAATGGTTATTTTATCAATATTTAAGATCAAATATTATTTTTTCTTTTTTTCTGAAGCATTTTTTGTTGGTGTTGTTTTTTTTGGTTTTTTTTTTTTTTTTGTTACACACTTGGCAAAAGATTTTGAACATATTTATTACTTCACCAGGCAATTAATTCAAATATTCACAATACTAACTTCCCCCAGCTTAAGAATTAAATGAATCATTAAAGATGAATTCTTCATTCCTTTTTTCTGCCTTTGACAGATAAAGTTGGTGAAGTAGTGATAAAAAGCCTGCTTCACCTCTTGTATCTATGAGAGGATTTTCTGGTGAAGAAACAAGAGAGGACAGTCACACAGCCAAGAGGTCAAGGACTAGCTGCTATTCTGCCAAAGGAACATGGCTGTGAGGAATAAAGTGATGGATATGCATCCAATTTACAAAAAAACAGTATTTCCATGCCTAAAGGCAGCAAATACACTTACATTACTTAAGAAGTTTCTCTAAAGTGCACTAAGTGCTAAAAAATAACTGAGGAGTAGGGTGCTGCTAAAGTTTAAAAGCCTTACTAGCCTTATTTGCCTGTGTATTGACAGCTTGCATTTACCTTGGCCACATATTGCTCAAAAATTCTAAACCAAAAATTTTAATATTGACAGCTGAACTATTTGGATATATTATTTGGTCTTCAATACTTGCAGTGATTCATTATTATTTCTAACTTTTTTCTGTAAATAATCCAGATATTTCTCTCAATCTGGAGTGATTTTTAAAAATTATTTTTAGTTAATTAAATTTTAACTTTGTCTTTTATATAATGCTGCATTTCTGCATGATGAACTAAAGAGACAAAATTTGCTGAAATGCTGTATGTTTCTACTGGAATAAAAATACAAGCATTTCTCAAATATTCCACTAAACAGAAGATTGTTTGATATGGAGAAACCCTTCACTAAATCAAAGATTAAAGTTCAGATTTTGGAAGAAAAATCATGCATTCATATGAAATATCTCCTCAAAGCCAGGGACACAAGTTGTTTAAGAAGATAAATGTAATGTAGGAGTCCCCACAGGGTCAGGACTACAGTTAATGGATATAAAGCAAGATTGAAATGTTGGGTTTAATTTTCTTGAAATTTGAGAAAAGTAGTGTCCTAACCTTATTTAGATAAAGATTTAATTAAGTTGAACTACTAAAAAGTCTAGCATTCTGGGAAGGAGTGCTTGCTAGATCCATCCCAACTCTGCAGCTCAGGTTTCAGCTCTGGTAAACAGAAAATAAGCAAATAAACAAATACAAGAATACAAGTAAAATACATTCTGTTTGCCCCTAATTTCTGTGGTTTTGCAAGTATGAAAGTTTCAATTTCTGAAATGAGAAAGCATCACAAAATAAGCATGTACACTAGTGAACTCCTCAGTTTGCTTCAAGATCATCTTGTAACACACTACAAGTTCTTCACAATGATATTACAACTACCACTATTACAGTTACTACTGGTTATTTTTGTATTAATATGTATATTAAAACACTTATTTCACATATAAAAATGTGCATGCAAAATATACATCCTTTTTATTTTATCAAAACCTGAATTGATACAAGCCCATTCTGCCCTATGTGCTGACTAAACCGGATTTGGATGAAGTGATATTGCACCATGGATCTTCCTTTACCCCCCAGTTGAGACTTCTTTACTATTTCTCTCTAGCACTTTCAGCAGATTTTATTTTCTGTTATTTCTGACAATGTCCCCTTATTATAGAGAAATAAATTAGTAAGTTCTTCATACCTTCGGTTGGAGATTTGGATGAAGTAGCACATACCCATTAGGATCAATCGCAAAATAGTATCCGTTTGGACAAAGCTGAAGGAAAGAAATGAGGCTTAGAATTATAGGCTTTTGAAGTAATAAAGCAAGATTAATTAATAATTTTCAAGAAATAATACATTGCCTCAGGCATCATGAAATATGTGAGGTATTAACATAGAGAAGACAATTTCTTAATATTTACTCTTTCAGAATCATAAACTTGGAGAATAATTTAGGCTGATGGTTCCTCTGAAAGTACAACCCTTCACTGAAAGCTGAGCTAACTTCAAAATAAGATACAACTTTGGACTAGGTTTCAAAGGGTCTCTGAATATCTCTAATGGCAATTCCACAACCTCTCTGGGCAACATGCTTCAGTGTTTAACCACCCTCACAATGATTTTTTTTTTTCCTTATTTCCAGTTGGAATTTCCATTTGCCAATTGCCTCTTGACTTTTGCTATAACCTTAACAAAATTTCAAAGTACATCTTCACTATAACTCCCATTAGGTAGCCCATTAGATTCCTTCTTCACCCTAAATAAGTCCATCTCTCTCATCTTCTCCATGTACTCCAGCCCCCTGGTCTGCACTGGACTCTGCCCAGCACCTCACTGTATTTTTTATATTGAGGAGATCAAACCTGGACACAGTACTCCTGACACACATATTCACTGCACAGTTGGCCTTCTTTGTACAAAGGCACATCTGCTAACTTATGTTCAGCTTGTCCTCCACTATGAGCCCCAGACCTTTCCTGCCTTTTGAGGCAGTCTGTCCCAGCCTGTACTATGGCATGGGATTATTCCTGTCCAGATACTGGACTCTACATTTGCCTTCAGTCAAATTCGTGATGTTACTTTGCTTCCTCAGCTGTTGCTTTCCACAGTACTAATTATTTTCTTAGAAGGTCCCCGTCTAGATGTCTAAATATATAAATCAATCATACTGTGTAGCGTACAGACAGACATGAATATTAAAGTACTCCTCTATAAAGAACTGTCCTATATATTAGCTGAAATGATTGTGTACTCTACACTGCGGTAAGAACCAAACACTCAACTAAAGAACAGTGCTTTAAGCTACAGGAAAATAATTACTTGGAACCTATTCCCCCATGTAAAAGTTGGCTTTTACAGATGCATCCTGATGGACAAATCACAGAGAAACACATATATGGCTGGAGAGAAAACCATGAAAAAAATCAGTGGAAAACAATGGAAAAGAATATATGAAAGGAAGCCTGCTGGTATTTTGACTCACATCCAGTCATTGCTCTATGATTTATCAAAGAGCATGCACAGAAATCATACATAAATCATACATAAAGAGAAACCACCAACGCAAGCAACTTACCGTAAATCGGGGTGTCAGCTTTTTTATGTCCTCCAAAGAGACATCAACTCCCATTACTCCAAGAATCAGCTGATTCTGGTAAGATTCCAAAATGTTAGCATATGTTTGACATATTTACAATGCAGAATAACTACAAGTCAGTGAATTTTGATTTTGCCTTTGTCTCCTGTTTGACAAAAACTACTTGAAAAGTCGCCTATTTACGTATGTCTATTGTAAATATTTTAAATAATGACCAAGTGATTCAAAATAACATTCAGTATATTCAGAATTTAGTATTGAATAGTAAAATGGTTTATGAAGATGAATATGGATGCTTTCCTGGACGAATAATAAATGTAAGAACAAAATAGGTAAAAGGAAAAGTGATGCATTAATATTGCCAGTGATGTAGATACTAAATTACTAGCACCAATAAAGAGCTATTATTGAATGCTTTGTTGGGGAGTGAGACCCCCCCCCAAATTAATCCCTTTTGGCTATGGCATAATGATGAATGAAAAAAACCCACAACAACAACAACAACAAAAAAACCAGTAACTATAACAATCATCAGCATCTGAAATCAGGGACTCAGGCACTACATTCACTACACTTGTGATTTATATTCCTCCTACAGAAAGGTGGGGCAATCATTTACACAGTGTCACCTGAATCCCTTCTCCATAATAAATAAATGTGGAATATGTATTGGAAAATGCATCATACAGTCTGTAACCTAAAATTCATGTTGCATGAGTCAAGGAGATTCAAGTTCTCCTCTTGTTCCTCTGTATTAGACAATGGCTGGTTTACTTCTCAGAAAGACACCCTTCGATAATCAGTAGTCTTTCACTTCACAGACAGACTCAGTGAATTCCAGGCATTATCTTGTAGATAAGATTATGAAACCTTTTTATTTTGTTTTGTTTTTTAAAGGGAAAGTAAGAGAACTATTCGGAAAGTAAATAAAAGAAATGGTAGTGATCAAATTTGTATTTATTCATTCTGAGACTAGGTAATATCTGAGAAACTGAATCAAGTATTGTTTTGCGTAAACTTCTGTTTATTTTGACCTGAATGAACAGGAGTTTCACATCAAATGTGCAATATTTTACTACACACAGTAAAGCATATCCTGGATCTGATTTTAAAAAAGCAGCATTTTGATTTGGTGAAGAAGACATAAATTGATTCCATATCAGACAGTAATAGGTATGGGCAATTGTATTTATTTTTTAGATTTTAATCTAGATACACAGTGGTATTTTCTATTCTCTTAACAACCAATTTAGTTAAATTCTGTACATCATTGCCTTTTACCCTGAAATGTCATAGCTTCACAGATTTGTTACACATTTATCTGGGCATTTTTTCTTGTCAAGGCCTAAATCATATCATCATCTATTTCCCATCTCTTGAGCACTAATGTATTCCCACTGCCACCAGGTCACAGAGATAGAGCAAGGAATGCCATACCCTGAAACTCAGAACTATAAAAAGGGTGATCTGCATTTTCTTGTTCCCAAAAGGTCATCAGCTAGCTGGAGATGACCCATTTGTTTCTGATGTACAAGACAATTAAACTGTATAAAGCTCTATGGAAATACACATTTTTCAAGGAGTTCAGCATTCAATTTAATTCAAATAACTTTTTTTTTTTTTTTTAAATTCCCATTTTGTTCCTTTGTTAAGTTGAAGACAGGTAGAGTTCCTGTAATCACAAGGCCCAGCTCCTAAGAAATAATGACATACAGAGGGGAGAAAAAGACCTTTTAGTTACATAACAAATATTGAACTATAATATATTAGAACAATTCAGGGATTACTGTAGCCAAACACTAGGTTAGAGTACTGACTTCTACTTTGTAAAAAAATAAAAAAATAATAATACTTCATTGATTTTATGCATAGAAAGTTAGAATTAGATTTTATGGTGTCCATGTCTTAGAAAAATAAATTACTTTTTAAAAACTGATGGTGTGCAACACTTAGGATATAATGGTTTAAAACCCTCTAAATGTTATGAAAACATGTTTACAGCTACAGTACCCACTACACTAAAATCTCCATTGGAGGGGAGGGGGAAAAAAAAAATGGAGATTTCTACCTTCTTTTATGCTAGTGTTTGGGTTCTATTTCAAATTTTTTTCTTCTCACTGATTCTTACTCCTTACATGTATTCTATTGAGGAACAATATAACTTTGTACCCTTTATTTCGTTAGGAAAAATAAGCTAAAATACTTTATTAATCCACTCTGATTAAATTTGTTCTTCATTTGCCTAGTCCAGTAGTAGCTTTTTGACTTTTAAATCATCTTTCATGAACTTAAGTTTGCATTAAAGGAAAGGTGAAGAGATCAGAGTTAGCACCACTATAAGCAAGGTGAAGAGAAGTGGACATTTTAGGAGAATGGGAGAAGCAAGGAATGGAGATGAATTAGAAGAAAAAAGAAAGGAGGATATTTTTAGAAGGAGCATTGAAGAGATACATAAAGAAACAGGAGGGTTGTGTATGGGGGATAACAATTGTACATCCAAAAAAAATGTACAGCTAGAGAGGACAATAATTGTTAATAAATTATGACTAACTGGTAAACCTAAAAGTATCTGAAAATTCTGGGATAATCTTGCAGAAAGTGAGGCCAGAGCAACAGTGTAACAGAACCTGGAGGAATAGGTCAAGAAAAGAAGTGTGAATTGCCAATTACATCAAATCCTTAAAGACATTCTTGAAAGACATCCTCAAATAAAAGTACCCCTTTAGGATGTCATAACCTGAATTTAAGCTCAAATCACATACGGCCTCATGCAATACACTTCACATTATTGTAATCTTAGCCCCATAACAGCTGCTGGACAGTAAGTGAAAAAGGATAGGAAAAAGTCCATTGAGGCACAGCAGAAGGGTAGACCCTGCAGGAGGGAACTGCTTTAGGGAATTCAAAATAGACAATCACTGTGACAACTTAGCCCCAGTTCCTGCTAAAACCAAGAATCAGGAAAAGGATCCAGAGTGGATTAGATACACCTGTGTCTTTTTGTTCTCATCTGTGATGAGACAGGCCACAGATTTTGGCCTTTAACTCAACAGTTTACCTTGGGTTGTCCTACTTTTTATAAATATATATGTATGCACACACACAAATATATATAAAATTAATATCACAAACACACATATATAACACGTAAATAGAGAAAAGCTTGAAGGAAAGACTGAATAAACCCACTGAAAATATAAAGTAATCGAACATAAGTCTTCAGGTATCGCTTGTTTTACTTCATTAAACTGGTCTCTTCCTATCCCCAGTTACAAATTTAGCTTTGACTTTACAACAGGATATGTACAGAACATATGAGCTTTCGTCATAACATCCTTTATGTTTCCAGTAAGTACCTCAACAGTAACCAAGAAAACATGGTTAATGAACTTCTGGCCATTGAAATTCCAAAGAAAAACTAGTTCCTCTGTGTCACGCTCAGTTCCATGATGTGTTGATAAAAATTTTACAGTAATGCTGACTGACAGGAAGAAGTGGATTTTGACATGACATTAGATGACCATGTGAACTTGGATAAATACATGATTCCAGATGACCATTTCGCAGTAATTTTTGCCTAGTTAAGAGTTACTCAGAAAAAGGTTATCTAGAGCAACAGATTGGATTGTTGCTAATAATACTTTGCATTTCGTAGTTTCCTGAATATGTTTGTTTTACAAGACCAAAGTGATAAATTCAGCAGTAAGAAAAGCATTTCATATATCTTTTTGTTTACTTCCTCATTATAGACACTGTCCAATTAAAAAAATCATTACCTTGAGCAAGCAAGTAATTATAATAACCATGATAGCTTAAAGATCCAAGTTCAAAATCTGTACAAATACCCAGTAACACTCATAGGTTTCATTTTGTTTAGGATACTTTTTATTTTTGGAGGAAAAAAAAAAAAAAAAAAGCAGCACTGGTACAGTGCTGGAAAACTATCTGTTTCTTTTTTCTTTTGTTAATTTGAAGACAACAATGATTTACACTTAAAGATCTGTGTGCAGGATAAATTGCTTCTCTCTGTTAAAGTTCAGGACACTTAGGAGAATACTAGGTGCAAGTAATGACCAGAATGTTAGAAATAGCTGTTCAGAAAATTGCTCTATTAAAGTGTATAGATGCTGGAAATATAATATTATGTTTGGAACTGTAGGAAATTGAGTCCTCGGTACTGTGGAAAATGGAACCCTATAGTTACTGATTTGGTAAGATTCTTGCTTTACTAGAGATAAATACAAATCATACCAGAGCATCCAGATAGACATTTGTCCATTGGACTTGTTTGGCTTTCTCTCCAGCTAAAACCATTGGTCTTCCCAAAACATCCAGATATTCCTGCCAAAAAGTGTAATAAACTCATCAGAAGACACTTATTAGATCAAAGTCCAGAAACAGCATAAAAAATAAAACAATAATGAAATAAAAATAATTAAAAGATCAGAAAAGAAAGGTCAAAATTCACTACTAATAGAGGAGTAGTATTTAATTACTTCTTTAAAATTATACTACTCAGAATTAAGTCTTCAGTTTGCAGCATTTACTGCAAAGGCCCTTCCTACAGTCTCAGTGACACAGACCTTACACATCCACTCTCCTTCCACGAAGTGAGAATTACAACTATTTTTGTTACAAAATTAATTGCTAATGACACAAGGAAATTACAAGCAGATCACAGAACCTTCATCCCAGAAGACCGAGTGGGCGAAGGAGGGTGAGTGGTGTAACAGCTGGGTATGTTAAGCTCCTACAGCAACAACTTGTATAACTTCCAATGAAACAAAAAATTCAGTTATAAAACCTCATAGTCCCTGCCTTCATTCAGTTCGGGAGTATGGCTAAAGCTGTTGATCTTATGAGATATCCGACTTCTGGTCTGGTTCGGGAGTGGATGCCATCAAACTTGTTTCCGTCTTCAACCTTTTCTATTTGTCTGATCATATTAGGGATATTTCTTGCCAGACACTATCTGGAAGAGTTTAACAGAATCAAAGGACTCTTATCCAAGCCAAAAAAAGGACTCTAATTTTCTGCCAAAAAATGTCATGCCTGACCTTGGAAGGACAAAGAACTGCTATGATATTTCTCTGCTTTTCTGGACATGTGCATACATGGGCTTTCAGACAACTGAAAATAGTATCTGTTCATCTACACTGTCCGTTTGGATCTCACCATATAATTCCAGGGTCCTGTGCCCTTAGTGATCTACAGCGATGTCTGCTAAAATTGTCCTGCATTATTTTTGAAGAAAAAAAGCTATGTCTCTCCCAGACTGGTCAAAGCAATCCAGGAATCTGTCCTATATGCAGGATTGTACCAGATCACTGTTTCTGCCCAGCTGAGTTCAGATACTCTAGCAGGGCTATGCCTTCACACAGACCCACAGTGATACACACCCTTAGGATCATGCTGTAAGTATGGCAGGAGGCAGACCGCGAATGTCTAGGTGTGCTATAAAAAAAATTACTGAGTTTATAAAACTTTATTAAAAAAATGGTGCCGTGTCTCAGGAACAAAGAGGGATCATGTAAATCCAGGAGGAAAACTGAGCCCATAACACAGTGATTGTGCAGAGGTCTACAGAATGCAAATCACTTCAAACGCTCCATTGTGTGCACACGGCAAGCTCCTGTGGGTCAGCTGGCCAGGGAAACAGGGATCACGTTGTGAAATGGCTCACTGAAACTATTATAAATAATTAAATAAATAAGAATAATCCCTCATATGTAAAAGAATGACCTATTTTTTTTCTCTGTTCCTAATGCAGCACATCTTAAAATTTAGTTGATGCAAATAGACATGAAATGCAACATGTAAGAATAGAAATTATTCTGTTACTTCATTTTACAACTCTATTTGCATTTAGCCAAAACTTACCTGGGTGTTAATTCTTATGGCTCCAATGGACGGAATTTCATAATAATAACCTAAAATTTGGAAAAGAAGTAATACCATCTTACTGTAATATATTACTAGTTTCTTCATCTTAATTTAGCCTGTAATTTCTAATTTAATTTTTATAGAAATTACCATGTATAAATGAAATAATATTTAGTAAATGCCATCACAATGCGTGGCCACCTATGGCATGTCACCATGTCATATAGTCCAAACTAGTTACTCTTAAGCAGTGAGAGCATATGTTTCTTTTGTCTGTTTTTTTTTTTTTTTTTTTAAAACGGAGGTAATGTACTAAATCTGTACTCGCGAATACCCAGTCAGTCTGATATGCAAGTATATTTTATGGTCATTTAAATACACATTGGTCATTTTAATTACATTGTTACAGCAATGTAATTATATGCTGAATGCATATAGGAATGCACATGTGGCTACAGCCTGCCACTATAGTGAAGTTCATAGCAGTAAAATATACTTTGTGGGAAGGACGAAAAAATCAAACTGATATTTCCTCTAACTAAACAGCAGAAATGTCTTTATTCATCACTGATTTTATCACCTATTTTTCTGAATGAAAAATATTTCCCATACGCAACAATAAGACTGGGAGGAGAGGCACTGAGATCCAGTTTCAGAGCATGTAGGCTGTAAGTCGATTTGGAAGGAAGCAGGGAGAACTGGAGACCTAAGAGTACTGAGGTTAGCCATTTACTTTGCCATAATCAATGTGTGACTTGATAATAAATGAAAACTTTTAATTAAGGAAAAATTAAATAAAAATATAGGTTTTTGGATATGCAAACAAATAATCGCATCAGTTGTGGACAGAAGAAACTGATCATTTTGCCTCGATAATAAAATGACATAGGTGGTTATGCTTTAAACCAGCTGGTACTCATTTATTTTGAAACAGTGGAGTTCACATGCACACAGTCTTTTAAGATACAAAGACATTAGTTAAAAAATCCCTGTTTAAAAAAACAAACGTTGATTTTCTGCAATTATCTGACAGCACAATCTGCTCCTCATGAAGCTGTAGTGTCTTCTGTATAATCTGTCAGCATATTGAGGGATTCATGAGGTGGCATGTATGCTATTCATACAGGTTATGTATTCCTCTATATCATTGCTTTTTTTCTGTATCTATATCTTTCTCTTATCTTTGGTTTATATTATTCCCATGCCTGAGAACTGTATCTTATCCTCCTTCCTTGGCAGTCTTAATTTTCAAGACCCTTTGTAATCTATCCCACCTATTACCTCTTGCTTCTCACTGATTTGTAAAACCACATTTTCAGTCAGACCTGGAACCTGCTCTATTTAAAATATTAAACAACATTGTTTGATATTTTCTCTATTTTCTATTTATCTGTATTGATCTGTTATCTCTTGTTCCATAATTATACTGTAGGGTATTTGAGACATCTCTTTTTCACAGTCTTTTTAAATGTTTCTGACCACTTCTTCATGCAGAAATTTTATGAGAAAGCACTTTACTGCCTTCCTTTCACATTTTTTTAACTTTATTTTTCGTACATAAAGAAATCAGGATAAAAATAAATAACATAAGCTCTTAGAAGCTAAGAAATCACAGAAGGAATAATTTTGATGTTTTCATCAAAAAAAGGAAAAACAATGTAAGTCATCGGGTCCCTTGTAAGTTTTGGAGAAAAACGGAAAGAAATCCAACCAGCCAACTAACCAAACAAAAACGCCCTTTGTCTAGATCCCTTAATATAAACCAGCTTTGCTTAATTTCTTATCTGTCATCAGTTCCATCTTTTCATAGACGGCTATTACAGGAAGAATTCTCAAAACTGAACCAACATAATAACAATAGTAATAACAATCATAATAATAATATCAATATTAAAATACTGTGATATTTTTCTTGCAATATAAAGTTTTAAATAAAGTAATCAGAAATAAACATGCATGCTTCTTTTTATATATATATATATATATGCATATACACATTTAATCAAATAATTTTTTTGAAGCCTTATTGAAAAATACAATACAGCTAAAATCAGGTTGAAAAAAATTGTATAATTCTTAGAGAATAATAGAGTTATTGCCTGTTCAAAGCTCCAGCAAAGAATAGTCTCAAAGAAAAACAAAATACCTTTATTTTCACAGGCCATCCACTGAATCGGTCCTTTGTCATAATTATGTTGACCAACAGAAAATGTGAACACACGTACCTATAGAAGTTAAAAAACAATTCATATAACTTAACTATATGTCATTAATTAACTGTGACTCTCAAGTTAATGATAGTTGGATTTGTCATACATTTGAACAGAAAAAGAAAAGTGAATTTTCTATTTTTTATCACCATAATAGATACACTGTTATTATTATATTTATGAATTCCTATTAATTATTTTGGTCCATGAGGTAGAACTCAAGAAGAATATTCTTTCATACACCTTTCATACTTTAAAAATCTAACATTGGTTACTGCCCATAAACGATTTTTTTTTTCCCCCTAGGATGGTAATTATAACTCCTCAGGTTTTGTTAAATTAGTTGACATAATCTCATATCGATATTAGATGCTCACCAATGAATTAAAATGAAACTATGTATGGCAGTAGAATATAAAGGAATGCAAAACAGGATTTTTTAAGATGTAAAATAATTTCAGGAAAGATATGAAATTTCAGATACTACAGAAACAAATTCTCATTTTGCTCAGACTTTCAGCCTTTTAATGTAAAACCACTAGACTGGCTCAACAGAGTTCCATGGAATGCTTAAGCTTCTGATATTTCACTTTAAGCTCCTGATACTCATTAAAGCTATGTGTTTTATAAGCACAATTCTATTCTGTTTGGTCAATGTAAATTCCAATCTCAGTAACTGAGAGCAGTAATGGCTTCAGAATATTCACTAAATGTTATACAAGTTTTGGACAGAAAACAGGGTTTTCAGCTTAAACTATTTTCCATGCAAATTGACTTTAATATATAAAAAACCAAAAAACCCTCAAAACTCAGTATTGCTGTACACAGATTAAAAATCCTACAAGACATGTAGAAAAATTACAAATATTTTTTTTCAGCTTCTGGCTGAATACTTACCTCAGAAGCTGAGCCTTTTTGTAAAAGGTGAGGAAAATATTTTCCCAACACTTTTAATAAGTTGTTTGCTGTTATCATGTCCCTCTGAAGGAAGGACCAGTCTTTCCTTTTCAGGCATCTCTTTCTTTATGGACCATTTACTTTACCACTTCACTTTACAAACCACAGATCACAATATAAAATCAGAATATGATTTCCTTTCTATGGATCTTGATGACTATGTTTAAAATTAAACCTTAATACAATTAATTTACATGCAGGCTATAATTGGCTAATAGGGTAATGTTTTCTTTAAATAATATTCACAGTATAAAATTGTGGATACTCCTTGTAAACTACTGATCATTGTTAAGTTTTAAAAATATTGTTTATACAAATTTTCATCACATTATTTAGCATGTGTGATTACTACCTAAACTTTCATTTGTCAGATAACAAAAGTTATGTGACATAATCAGAGATATGTATTAATCAAGAGCTCTAGGAATAGCTCCAAATCATCAGTCAGCAGCTAGCAATTGATGAAAGTTTATTAATGTTGACCCTTATATGCAAGCAGGGTGAACAAAGCTTTGTGCTACATGTCAATTTTAATTAATATATTTTGTTTTGCTTTATCCATACAAACCCTTTGTTTCTGCAGTTAAAAGCAGAATTAAAGCAGCTACTCTGCTGCACTGAATGCTGATTCAGGTGTTTGGGTTTTTTTTTTTAAAAACAGACAAAATTTGAAGTTTTTCAATAAAACTGATGACTGTCCCACAGAATGTTATTTCTCAGTAGTGAGTCAAGCCAATTACAGTTCTAGTTACCCAGACAGGTATGGGAATGACTGTACACGTGTGATGGTAAAATTTTGTTCTCATAGTTCATATGGATAGAGACAGATGAAAAATTCCTTCTATTACCTTGCAAGTATCAGTATTGATAGCGCGAACATGACTTCGCCTGATATGTCTGGATCTCATTTATTTTTTTAATATTGTATCACATTGTAAATTCAAGTTACATTTGCCATCCCCCATTTGTTCTTGACCTCTTTTACAAAACATCTAACAAACTCTTCAACATCAAACTCTTCAACATCAAACTCTTCTAACAGATCTTTCTGTTTCTGTTCAATTACCATCTTTTTTTTTCCAAGCTGAATATCTCAATTTTATTTCCTATTGGTATCTCTCAACTCACACAGTCCCTGCTTATTACACTCCTGTTCTTTTTTGGACTCACCACTGCTACCAGTTTAGTGTCCATAAAACACTTGATTCAGATTGCATTCTTCTCAAAGATTATGGTGAAAAAAGAAAAACCCCACTAAATGTCACTAGTTAGATAGTCGAGTGACATGATGTCTCTTTTGGATTAAAAGTAACTACTTACATAAGTTAAGACAGAGTCATTTGGGTTTGCTTGTGTGTGTATAAAACGCATGAGTCAAATAGACTGGACTGTGTAGCATTTGATCTCAAATGTAAAACTGAAACACTGCATTAGATTCATGTTGTGAAATGGTATGTAATATAGGGAAAAGAAGCAGCATGTTAAATCTGGAACTAATCTATAAAGAATTTAGAATTTAAATTATTGACAACAAGCAGAGGACAATATATCTGATTTACTGTTGCTTGGATAATTAACAGAGATAAAGAATTGCAATGAAAACTGGAGTTTTTAATTGTTACTTGGTTTGGCAAGAGGGTGGAACATTCAAAAGAGTTTTCTTTTTCCTATTGCCTCATCTGGAATTGAGTAGAATGACAGACCAGCTGGAAAAATGAGTCAGCAAGTCAAATTAAACAAACCAATTTTAGAAAAAAAGAAATGCTCTGTACTAACATATTCTGTGATATGACCCAGAGTCAGCCAAAGGACTGAGATGCATCTGTCTATAGCTTTTCCTTATAGACATCTGTCCAAAGAAGACAAAAGGATCTTAAATTAAAAAAGACAGATTTAATTACTTTTAATAGGGAATTTTTGACTGAGAACACTTGGAATAACTGGATCAGACACAATAGATACGAGCACCTCTCCCTTTGCCTGTCCTTCCTTTCAAGTATGGTTTCAACAAACTGAGTGGATTTCTGAGTTGAACCGAATTGCCAAGTACGCTTTGATCCCAAGAAGTTGTTTTCCATTACCACCAAGGCCTGATTATTTCTTTCCTGTGCTTCTTTGCAGCCTCTTACGTTCTGAGTACACTACAGATTCCTAGGTCCTTTTGCTATGACTCTTGCTCTCCACCATCCACACCAGTGGATGGACACTTCTGCCCCCCAAACCATTTCCCAGGGAAAGTGCAACCTTGTCTCCCTACAGGAGGGATCCATTTATTCTCTTCATAAAGAAACATAACTTGCAAATCAATTAAGAAAAAAAGGAACAATCAGAAAAGCAAATAGGAACTGTCACTTTCTACTTTTCAATGGGACTGTTCAAAGTTAAATACTTCTAGAAAACTTACACACTTAGAATGAAGAAGAACTAGAGATGAGCACCAGCCTGCTCTGCCATCTCACTCAAATACAGTCTTGAAACTGTTCTGAAATACAAAAGTCCTAATTTCTACCACTGAGGGTCCAAGTCCAGAGCTGTGTTAGTTCTGGCACTAATATATCATGTGCTGGTAATGGGCAGCTAATTCTCTGTATTTTTGTCACTCTGAACCTAATCTTGTGGAGAAAACAAAGTATTTTATTCTTTGTATAATTCATTTACAGTATATAGTAGAGGAATATAGTTATCAACAAACAAAACAAGTGTAGAATTGATGTAAGGACAGTCAGACAGTGATTGGCACAGGCTGCCCAGAGAGGCTGTAAAGCCACCTCCTTTGAGGTTTTATAGATAAGACTAGATAAACCCCTGAACAATCTGACTTGATACTATTTCTGACATTGGACTAGAGACCTCTGGAGGTCCCTTGTAAACTGACTTATCCTAGGATCCTATGAAGGACATCAAAGGAAAACAAGAAAAAATCCAACTCCTAATCAGAGGAAATGGTAGACAAAAAAGAAAGCTACAGAAAATAGAGGGAGAATACTGTCTTGAAGAAAACATAATTGACTAATTATATAATTAATTTGCTTTTAAATTTGTATTTCTCTTTAGCAGAAAAAGCTCCTAAACCCCAAGGTGAATAGAAAGATCCTGATCGCTGCAGATAATTAGGGGATAATGGCACTCAAGAGAGTTGTGATGAAAACAGAAATGAAGATCTACCCATGGAAATGCTGCTTTCCCTACAGATCTCAGTTGCTTTTTACCTTATTTCTTTGCTTTGCTATTGGCATAAAATAAATGAAATTAGACTCTTCCTTGGGGTGTATCATGTTATGAGTATTACAAAAAATTAACAGCTTGAGTGAAGTTAATTCAAAGTGGTAACTAAGCACAAAATCACACTTACTGTTTAGACCCCTGCATACATATGTAGGCAGTATGTGTAGGCCTACGAGAGTTTGAGAAACTGCAACCACTCTGCAAGTAGTTCAGAGTGGATGAACATATGTATTTTTGGATAGATAAATTATTTGTCTTGAATTTTACGCTGCTGCAATGAGAGAGCTCTCAATAATAATTTATATGTATCTCAATTTCTCTTGTTTCGGAGGAGATTAACTGACCTTTGAAGATATATATGATCTGTATCAGATATCAAGGGAGCACCACAATCTCAGGTAGATGTAGGCAAGATGAATCCCATCATTTTATGTCTATCATGTAAAATAGCAAGAGTGCATCTTTACCACTAAATAAACAAACTGAGTCAAAACCTGATCTCATCAAATTATGCAACTTCAGTTTTCATGCTGACAACATGTTTTCAGAATATTTTAATCTGGCCTTTATAATTCCATTTAAAGGTTCACAGATAATCTCTTTTACTACAGACCAAGAGAAGCTGTGATAAAAGGAATAAATAAATCAGTAATTCCAGCATGATCCAGGAAACTATTTTTCCCACTAATGTTTTTATCAGATGCGGTGAAAAATGTTTATATCTAATACGTACAATTCTGAAATAAGAGGACAATACACCAAGCTTACTTCTCTGAATAAAATAATAAACCCATTTTCTATATTCTGTTATACACTCCGTCTTCTAAATCCCTTGTAAAACAGCCTTTAAACTACTTAATCATTTTGGTACTTTTCTGCCATGGGGAAATGTTATGTGGTTTTCAAGCTACCACAGTTAAAACTGTGAATGCATTTTTTTCCTTACTGTCTTTACATTTGTGGGCAGAAATCTGAAGATAATTTTGGATTCTGCTATGAACTAACTGAGGCCAGAAGTTACCTATGACCAATCTGAACTGAGAACAGAACTTCAGAGGATGATCTGAAAACTCTACCTACTAATTAGGAAGCTAACTAGAATTAACCAATGGGAAGCAGCAAATACAAATTTTCACCTAAATTCTGGTCCATTTTCTGTCATGCTGAACTACTAGATTCAGGACTTCCAGGGGCACAGTCTTGAACCATTTGGGTTGTATCTATAAAAGTAAAGCAGCTTTTTTTCCCTAGGAAGCACAGGGAGAAAAG
Organism: Athene cunicularia; assembly: GCF_003259725.1. Classification (NCBI taxonomy): domain Eukaryota; kingdom Metazoa; phylum Chordata; class Aves; order Strigiformes; family Strigidae; genus Athene; species Athene cunicularia. The sequence goes on from NW_020799092.1 coordinate 72,214,301, forward strand.
TTCTGTGTTTAACAGCAGCGTAAGACTCAGAACGATGTGCGAGAGGGAAATTTTTGGATCCCTTAGACTATATGCAGTAAATAAAATGGGATATAACCCATTTTCTTTCTTGGGCTGTGAGAGCTAGTGGCATAGCATGGCTCACATCTCTATATCAAAACTATGTTGCCATACTTCCTCCCTGTCCCCCCATCCCATATTGGGTGATCTCATTCTAACAACTTTTGGGAACTGGCCCCGGATCAAGCTACCCCCTGAAACAAATGCAGACCTTGTGCAAAAGAGCTGATTGCCACAGTCCAGGAACCATACAGTTAGGTCTGTTAAAAATTAAACAGTATGGTTAACAGTAATTGTAGACATTTCTCCATCCTGTACCCTTGGCCTTGGATCATTTATTAGTATGGATACAGCTGTCTGATTCACTTAGATGACTAAAGCTGGTTTTCTCGTGATGGACTGAGAAAGGCTTAGCCTTTTCAAAATGACAGTGACAGTGGTGCCTCTAATCTTCTACAGGAGAGCTCAGTGCTCATACAAAAGAGGTCTGAGTTCATGTTTCTCAGTTTGAGCAAATTCATAACTTCTACTGCTTTGAATACCAGGCTCAAGAAAGTTCAGAAGTTGATGTGGGCTTTTGCATGTGTCTCTAAACTACTTACACAATTTTCCCTTAACAGCAATTGGGAAAAACAGAGATGACCTAAGCAGCGGAGTATGAAACGTAGTCAGGTATTAAGGTTGTGAAGTTTTAAAGGTCTAGAACTCAAAATGCAGCATTCACAATTCTGTGTCAAATTAGGAAACACCAAGAATGGCATGATACACTAACAGAAATGTATAATGTATTTTTGATATTTATGACTCCATTAGCATCTACTTCTTGCTATGGGTACTCTCCAAAAACGTGTAGACTTGGGGAAACTGAGGAGAAAAACCCACATGGGAAACAGTAAGAATTTAGCTCTCAAATATTTAGATGCAAAGATATTTGCATGCTGGACATCTTTGAATTGATCAACATTAAGAAAGTATGAATGCATTTGATAAAACACCAATTTGAGTGTTTCCATAAGTGACACTCTACGGTCTGATTCAGCAAGGCATTTAACCGTGCAGGTAATCCCCTTGATATCAGTGGAACAATGCCTTAACTGAGGCACATGTTTAAAGACTGATAGAACAGGTCCTTGGAACTACTTTTCTAGACATTTATCCACAGTGAATTATTTATCCCAGATTCTCCATTTGTATTTGCAGTCTTCTCTATCATTAATATCTTTTATTCACTACAGTTCAACCTCAAACTTCAAGCTGCAATGCTAACTTATGAATTCATAGTCTAATTATAGTCTGTGTAATTATAGTCTAATAAAGAAAAGAAATAATGACACTTTAAAAATTAGCTCACATTACAATCTAATGTTAGTTCTTCTATCTTAAAATAAAAAGAAAAATTAAATGTTATATATTAAGACATTATTGGAGAATCCGACTTGCTTTGGATATGATTCTATACTGATAATATATGCCCCAAACCATTTAATGGTCTTAATATATTTGGAAAATAGATCCGAGAACGCTGATGTGTGGTGTAGTGTAGTTATATGCAATTACTCAACAAAAGGAACTAACAACTGAAGATTATACCTGAAGTCTTCATAACATATGCATACAATGAAAGGTGCATGTTCACTGAAGAAGTCTTTGAAGTGCATGCCATGATTGCCTGAAATGTGTTTTGAGAATTTCAGTGTTTCAAAAATGAAAAAAGTGGTTTCATCCAGCTTGCTTTGTTTCCTCATAAAGGAAACATATCTGCATGAAAATGGGGATATTTTCTAGTGCAGAGGTTGAAAAAAACCATTATGGTTAACATATGGAAAAATTTCAGAATTACAACTCCCACAGAACAAAAAAAAATACTAATTCACTGTCACTGTTCTACATCTTCTTAGTGCCACCTTGTGGAACTACAGCAACTCATTCCTTACTCACTAAAGGGCCAGCATGTGGTGCCCCTTCCTCTTCTGCTGCACCGCTAAAAGTGGGGCAGTACAAATACTCTGCTGATACCTACTAACCTACCTCTGCTGCATTGATTATAATTAGATAGATGGACCACTGATTATGAGATCCTTTAACTATTTACGTAGTTTAACCTTAATATTTGATGAGCCAGAAGTATCACAGAAGTACAAGCAGAATTATTAAATTCTGTATGCTCACAGTAACTTACTATCTAAGGAGGCTATGTCCTCTTTACTACACTGTCTCCGTAAATAAGGTGAAGTTTTTTAATCTCAAAATTTTCTAGGTGTGGGTATAAACCAGCTCTATTTTATTACCTTTTAAATTAGTGTAAAGAATAGTGGTGAGAAAGAGAATGGGCTTTCAAAAACACCAGTAAGACTTCATAATGATGTTCTTGAATTTAAGTTTGAGAGTCAATTTGGCTGTGTTAACCCTACCCAAAACTAGGCCTTGATCTACTCTCCAGCCTTAAGAGCAACGGTGGCAGTAGAGCCCACATACATGGATAGAAGCTCATCCATTGCTCCTTCCCTCTTGCCTTTCCTTGCTGCCCCGGGAGCAGACCCAGCACCTTGTCTGGGAGCGCACCAGTTGTCAGAGGCTGAAAACCTCCCTAGTTTAACTAACAGTTAAAACCTATAAAGGACTGCAGCACAGTGTCCAAGCCCAAGTCCTAACCACATGTGATTTACTAACGTAAGTGGTACCTTAAGACATTTTGATTAGTATGAAGTCTCCAACAGAGTGCAATGCAGCTGATGTACACTTAGCTCATCTTGCTGAAAGGCAGAAGTGGATTTTATCTAGAAAATTCCAAAACAGTACTCAAGTAGTCTTCCGTGATGCAGATTTGTGGTTGTAGCTCTGGCTCAAAGGATGCTGACACACTGGTGGTTTCTCCTGTGATTTTCACCAGAAGTGCTGTCCTCACCAGACCACCCCACACCACCTTGGAAATAAGTGTAAAGTACTCACTTTAGATCAAATGATTTTCTAGCCACTCATCCTCTCTCTCGGTTTTCAGATAAAGAAATTATACTGTCATCTTTTTAACAGTTCAGCTGTTTGAGTGTTTTACTTTGACTACCCTGGTTCTATATACTCTGTTGTCGATCTCTGTTGTTTCCTTCCTTGGTCATTTTAATAACAAAGTTTCATTGCTGAAATGAAAAACAAATAAATTTCTCCTTTCCCTAAGCTACTTCTCCCAGACACTCAGCATGTAGCATTCCCTGAAGAATAAGTAATTTTTTTCCTGAGAGTTCCTTGTGAATTTGGTGGCTCGTATCAGGGACCAAACAAAGGAGTTGACAAAGTAATTCCCTCTGCACTCTGGATTAAAAGCATTTTAAGTGATTCTTTGATAGCCAAAACAACACTTGGAGGCAGCTGAGCAGCTGGAAAGGACCAGATTAATTAGAAAGATATTTGCCATTCATATTGTGACACTAAGTCTTCCTCCTCTTTTTTTTTTTTTTTTTTTTTTTTTTTTGTTTTTTTTGTTGGCCTTGTAAACCCTGGGGAAGAAATAGTACAAATAACAGCTAAGGATTTAAAATAATATTTAATATTCCACTGAATATTTCGGACAATAGTTTTAATCAGGTACTCGGATTTTTTTCATGTAAATAGTCTTTGTCTGAAAATAGTATATTAACTGTCACAAGTTGTATCGTTACATCCTCCATTTTTCACTCCCATTACTCCAGTTCTTGTACAGCACAGAAAACACAGACTGAAACTAAATGGTTGCAAACGTCAAACAGCTGTACTAGAAGAGGGAAAAGGATTGGGGGAAAGGGAAGGGCCATCAGAAATTCTCATTTCTAGCAGGACTATTTTACAGGATATCTTCCTCTGGAACTATCAGTTACAGAAAGTTCATGTCTAATTTTACAATGGTCTGATCCTCACAAGAACATGAGAATTTCAAATGAAAACGATTCAGTGAGCTTGGAAAAGGGTATGCTAGTTAAACAGGTGAAGGGACTTTTGCCCTTCTTCACAGGCTGTTTCTTGGAGATTGACCTGAGAACAGAACAGTATCTTCAGATCACCTTAGAAGAGGCAGATTGAGGAACAAAAATGCTTCAAGTTTGGTTCCCTTTCCTATCTTAGGGGAAAAAATTAATAGCTGCTGTATAACAATGGAAACTCAGCACTGCCATAAAGGACTGTGCTCAGGGCAACTTGACCTTGCTTCTGTCTGCAGGTAAGACGTCCTCTTACTGACAGAAGCAGGCACTGATGATGTCTGCTGTCAGCAACTGGCAAGTGTCCTAGCACGGCTGAAAGACCACGTCTTATACACAATCATGTAACAGAGAACATCCTTCACAGTTAGCAATTAATGCAATCGCTGTGCATGCTCGCTCACTGTACTTCTTGGCAAATTGTACCTGAAATCTCAGGATTGTCTATGAAGAACATTGCATATATACAGATTTATATATACCGTCTATCCTATGGATGGTTTAATAAAATTAATCATAACAGTTCAATCCTATACTGAATGATATGTATTATAATTTCTTTTGTAATCAGCTAAATACATCAAATTTTCAGAAAAAAAAAAAAAACAAAAAAACCAAACAAAAAACCTGATCCTGCATGCAATCCACAGGGGGGTTATCTATAGCCCTGGTGTGTTTAGCAGTTTGTAACACATTGCTCTTAGTAAATTTAGTTGTAAATTTAGCGTTCACAATGTCTGAAAGAGAAGAGCAGTGACAGCGTACTTCGTTAAATCACACTTTAGGTGACAAGATATAAGCTGTTTTTCAATCTATGATGTGAGATAAATGAATTTTAATCATCTCTCATGAAGTCTGTGTTGTTATTTAAAAAAAGAAAAAAAAAGTTCTTCAGCCTTATTTATAAACATGATCCTGAGAGGAAAATTTATTTGAGACAAAATATTGCCTTAGAGAATTTTGGTTTTGTCTTTCTTTTTGTTTTCTAATAAAATAGCATCGACAGACTGAGTTTGCAGCAGAAAGAACTGAGGTAGTTGTTTTTCCTGTCTACATGTAGGGTCAAGAGTAAAATATGGTTTGTCTGAATTATACAGTTCATCACCTGCAAAGACTTGGCTTCATAAAATCATTTGTAAATAAACAAAATACTGGTTAAAAAGTTCCATTTAAATAAAGTAATAAATATTTAAAAAGTGTATTTGCAGTTGCACTCCTGATCCTTTGGTCAGTATGGATTAAATGCCTTGTTTTGCACTTGACTAATAATGAGATTACAAAGAACAGAATTCCCATCTAAGCCTCAGAAAACACTGAGTACAGAAGTATGAATTTGATACAAGGCTAGCATGAATATGATTTCAAGTAAAATTACTGATTTCAAACAGAAGCTAAATACAGGAACCGAAGAATGGAGACACATACTAAATTATGTATTCAAAGACTGCATATGAAGGCTGCTTCTGTTCTGGATAATAATAATAATAATAATAATAATAATAATAATAATAATAATAGTTTTCAAATTTTGGATGTTTTTTTCTCTACTTTTTTAGGAGTGAGACCTATAAAAATGGTTGTGAAAACCTCAAGAGAAAATAATTAAAAGCTCATACTTGAATGTCATTTTCCATAACCATGCAAGAACAAGATTGCACAGTCAGTTTCTCATTCTTCTATTAAAGACAATCTATTCTGTATAGCACATTCATTCCTGTATGTCCATCTTGTATAGCACAAAAGATTAAAGAATGTGCGTATGATTTCCTGAAGATATGACAGAGCAGGTTTACCCTTTTCTTTTAGACTAATCAAGATTTTGAATCCAATTAATTTTCCAAGTAGAGACTGGGGTATTTTCTGTTTGTTTTTGACAGAAACTCATTCCATGCCAAAACGTAAATATTTTTTTCAAGATGCTATACAAAAAGGCCTTCTTATTACATATAAAAATTCTTACTCTTGGTAAGATTTCTCAAACAGCGCTCTGCCATCCCAGGTACTGATGCTCTCTCCTAAAAAGCAACCCTTCCTTACAATGTCTGGGGCAACATCTAATACTTTACATTTAAGTTGTGCAGGGTTTCTACTTGCTTAAGTGAAGTTTACAGTACACCTACACGTATGCTTTCTCAGTTCCCTCATATCTCTTTCCTCTGTTATGCTTCTTGAATATATAAACACATATTTCTTGTTATCTGAACGGACTGTAACTTTGTTTCGTGAAATTTTCCTTTCCTTCTTAACCCATCATCTGTTTAGGCTGCTGCATGCATATATTTTGTGCTACCATCTGTTTGTTTCAGCTGTTCCGGTATTCTCTTGAGTACTACAGAGATTCCCATTCTGTAACTCCTCCCTTGAGCCCCAGTACAAAGCCTCCTACATATTTCTGTCTCCCTTTTCCACCAGTGCACTGGCAAATCTTTTCATATAAAAATGTTCCATCCCATGTGAAACAACCCCATCTACTAATGGAGTAACACTCAGCTAATCCTCATCACCCATCTACCAGTTGGCCTAAGCATCATTTGGAAACTAAGATTTTTATAAAGTTTTAGAGTCACTAAATAATATTTTAACAAATATATTCAGATGTGCTAGCTCTATTATATTACTTATTCTATCAAGTGGACATATTCTGCAGTTTTTTCACAGAAAGTTACATTTTTATACCAATGTTGTGAAGTTAACCTTTGGAAAACTCTAGACTAAGTGGATAGACAGATGTGTAACTATATAACATGTAACTTTATAGAAAAGCATTGCTTAATTTTCATAATCACACATTAATTTTTTTGTGTGTGTCTGGTTTTGCTTCTCTATCTGCACAAAACAATTTTTAACTTAAATTTTCTCCACTCATATTTTAAATGAATGGAATTTGTGAGTCTCTTTTACACGGCACTTATAGCAGACCAATTTATATCTCCTCTGTCTATAGTTGCACTGATTATATATAGTCAGTTCTTATTTACTTATGGCACTTCCATAAACACCAAAAGCATAAAAAAAATTATTTATAGCTTTAATTATATGGGTTCATGCAGATAAAAAAAATATGTTGTGAGACACAGTTCTTGAGTAACTTGTAGCTGGTCAGGAAAATTTCTTATTCTAGGAGATGACAAGAACAGATTTATTTCTTAATTTTAAGGAGGAATTAACTGAAAATCTAGAAGAACCTCTGATCAACAAGTGATTTTTATTTCAAGGAAAGGAAGGTATGAGGGCAGTAAAACAAGGATAATGAGACAGACTCCAACAAACTCAAGAGAACTATCTAGGTGAGTATTGTAGGAAGATAACCCAAAGAATAAAGGATTACAAGAAAACTGGTAATTCATGAAGAGGTATATATTAAACATACAAGAAGAAGCTGCCTACTGCAATGTAAGATTAAAAATACTTCAAAAATCAAACACAGAAGCTGAAATGGAAGATTACCTGTAAAAAGCAGCAGTTCGGGAAAAAAGATTCAGAGCAAAGTGAAAAAATATGGTTCAATAATATAATGCAGTTCCAAAATGGCAAGTTATATTCTATGATGCACTTACCTAAGTGATTCATGAAAAAAAGTCATAGAAAATACTCTGTTCTCTTGATACTGCCTAAGCCTCTCTAACTGTTCAAGAGCATGTTTTAAGAAAGGTAGAGATAACATGCCATTTTATATATAATAGAGGTGATAATAAAGAATGAAAAGAATTTAAGATATTATGATATAACTTAGGAGAATTTGAAAGAAATGTTTGTTTAGTTGAAAAGAGAAAAGTTGAAAAGTTGGGTGAAGGTGACAAGATAAAAATGGTTTCCTAAAATGCAAGATGAAGTTATGATGAGAATTAATTTTTCTCTGTAATGAATATAAAATGAAAAGGAAAAAAAAAACCAACCCTCTAAGCTTATTTTGCCTTAAGAAAATTTAGGGAAAGCTTTCTAAAGCTAGGTAGGTGTTAAAGCAGAAAAATGTCAATACCTAAGGAAGCTGTGGAAATGGATACTTTAAGGAGGCTACATAAATGTCATTAGCCATGGCCTAGGTATTAAATTGCTCATTGCAGAAAGTCACAGTCCTCCATTTCTACAGTTACAGAAGAATACAATCAACTCACACGGCATTTCACTGGAATCCCAAATTCATAAGAATGAATGCAGAGTTAATATGTGGGGAGACTGAGATAGGATAAACCTTCTGGTGTCTAACCTCAACCAGTTATGCCATATGTAGCATTTTGTTTGTATAAATAAGTAAAATGCAGTCTGACTCTCTTGCTTTAATCCCCAAACAAACATAATGTGCTTTCTATATTAAGTGATATCCTATCCCTGTTGCCTTGATTAATCATTTTATGCCATCTGCAGCATCAACCTCTATGTGATACCCTGAATCAATCACTATTAATGCAGTGGTTTGGAATTGAAGATCAACAATAGAAGTATCAAATAGCCCCCTCCATGCCAAAATTGAAGGAAACAAGCTGTCACTTGGGTTTTATGTAACAGATACGCATGATTCTAATATGACCGATAAGGCTACTTTTCAACAAAGCTATATTAAAACTTTCATTAGCCTTCTGCAGTTCTCAACACCACCACATGGATTTTTATCTTGTACAGTAGATAAAACTGTCACGTGGTAACCCAGACAGATTCATGCTTGTAATGAAACCGCAGCCTAAAGAGAAACAGTATCAAAATACACATGTGTGTGTGTGGACACATGCATGAAAAGGCTCTTCTGCATGCAGATCTTCTTCCTAAAATAAACACTCCTCTGTCCCACTGCACTTTCTGCTGCACCTCCTAAGTTTGCATCAATCTTGTCCAGCACACCATCAGGTAACTGTTCAAAATTTAGGTTTGTGGGCAAAAACGTGTGCCTAATATCATATTGGATCTATGACCTTAAATAGCTTAGTATTGTGCAGCTTGACTATTACCAAAGCATATTTGGATAATGACTGTCACAGGAGGAAGACTGCTGATATGAAATATTTAAATTCATTAATATGAATTAATCTATGTTAGGAACTCAGAAGCTGGAACAGTGGATATGTTGCAAGGTCTTCATTAATAAGTGGAGTTAAGAAAGAGGTAAAAAAGAGATAATTTGCCTTAAGAATAAGATACTTCTTCAGTGAACACTCTAATAGTTTGCACTTTGAAAGAAAAAGGAAAGGATTGTGGAATTTATAAATACTGACCCAAGTTTAGGTTTACCAGTTGTGCATGTCACAGTACATACAATAAATTAAAATTAACAGCTGGAAGATGACACTTGCTTAAGACAGAAGTGATTAGGGAAGGACCCAGGGAGCCAGTTTAACCACTTAGCTGGAGATTTCTTCCACATGCTATTTCCTGTACCATCACTCCAAGAAAATTCGCAGCACAGGGGGACTATCGGGAGGAATGAGAAATATCTTAGTGTCTGGTTGTCTAAAGATCACAGGCTAATGCAAAGAAGGCCAGAGAATAATCTACAATTCAGAAAACTTAAAAAAATAGCTTAAATTTTATCTATCAAAGTATGCAACATGTCATTCAGATATAAACCAGAATTTTGCTCGGTTCAACCCTTAATTTAATTACTTTATGTTAGATCCCGTGTCACAAGCTTATCACAGACTCAGAAATGCAAGAACTGTTGGGGTGCACTTTGACAATTGTTAAGCTCTATTCAAAGCTGGTATTACTGTTCAGTAAGATGCTGTTTCTATTTTTGGCTCTATAAGTAATCCTAGAAAGTTGTATGGATTCAGACTGACACCTGATGAGAATCCCATGGCTATCCCAAGTGGAAATATAATGGACTTTTTCAATAGTCAATTGTAGTCAGGACTAACACTTGTCTAGAATGATTCATACACCATTACCTAGATTAACAGTTTTCTTTTTAGTTTTACTGACCTGCAGTTGTGCAATAATGGATTCAAATCAATGAAGAAAAGGGCTCCCTCCTTTGGCAAGGACAGTGTGAGGTATTTTTGCTTTAGAAGAATGTTTTGCAAGAGCTTTCACACAGATACTTCATTTTATCATTCTACTGACATGCTGAATGTGTGCCATTAGAAAGAGGCCACTGCCAGTTGTAAACTTCCCAGTGGAGTTACAGCAAGCTGGAGTCTTCTCCCATAGGACTTCTATCATTGTAGCAGTTCTGTGCTCACCACATACAGATATTTTTAATGGAGCTGAGTTGCTGGAAAACTTCTCTGCATACCATTTCTTCTTAAATGATACCGTCAGAAAAATCTACACAAAATGAGGTTGTATTAACCACGACAGATAATTCCCTGGAAATGGGACATGAGACCCAATTTACGGTTCTCTTACCTGAGAGGTCAGATCAATCTGACCTGACCCACACAAACCTCCACCATGCTAGGAAACCTCAAACAATTGCAAGCACATGAGGTATATTTAAGTCTTTTCCTACTCACGTAAGTTGAGCAATCCTTCAAAACACAGATTTCAGGGCGCGCAGTTTGTCCTGAAGAGCTATAGTTTGTTTTCTAATTTCAATCTGAACTCAAAAATCTCAGGATGAACACCTACTGGGCCTACATTTCAATTAAATTTATATTGCTATCTTCAGTGAAGCCATCTGCAGTATAAGTGAAAATAAAATGAAAATTTACCACCCCATTCCTGAAATTTAGCACGTGTGTGGTATTTCACACGTTTAATGTGAGTGCCCCAAATGTCACCGTAAAGGTAAACATGCCAGTTTTTAAATATCAGGCACAGCATGTAGTTGCAATATGTGACAATAAAATCTGGCTTTATAAAGGGAAAAAGGCATACAAAAGTGAAACACAACTGTGATTTTCCATCTCAAGCAGATGAAAACTAGGAATGTTCCTCCTCAAAATTGTGTTATGTAGGTTTTATAACTGTCTTAATCAGACTGTAAATTATTTGTAAAGACAGAAATTATTTTAAATAGATCTGCATGCTAATTCAAACAGATTAACCCCCCTAATTTAACAGGACAATCTTCCAGCCTCTAGACTTTAAGCTGCTCTTTTAGTAGTTCCCAATTGTTTATTGTATTCTTTCGCTTCTTTGTTTGAAGGTTGCACTAAGGGCACTGCAAACAAGTGTACTAAGTCATGTCATCTGATGGGCCAAAACTTATTGAAGCTTCTTTCATAACAAGGAATTACAAAGTAACTGACATGAAGAAGAAAATATTTTAAGAGATGAAGTGATTTTACATCAGAGAGATGAAAACCAGGATTAACAGATTTGAATGAATGGTCTTTTGTTTGTACGAAGAAAAAAAAAAGTAAGTTTACAACACAGTGTACCCAAGATGGGAAGTGACTGGCTGTGAAATAAGACAACAAAGATTAATCTTTTACATACTGCATGCAAAACACAAAGAAAAATGTTAAAATAAATGCAGAGTAGGCAAGAAGAGACATGAGCTGATACATATTTATACTATGAAGAGTTGCTGCGGTAAAACATGAAAAACTTTTTTAACACCTTACTCATATGGAATAGTCTTTCTACAAATTATAATTATAAAATTGGTCTTGCATTCAGTGGGCTATTTGTGAAATAAATTATAAATTAACTGCGATAAAGGCAACAGAATCTAGATCCACATGTCTTTAATATCTCATAATTTAATATATATGAAAGCAGCCTATTATGCAATCTAAGAAGGTAACACTGTTTGTGACTTTGACTTTACGAAATTGAAAGTATGTGTGTATTTTTCATGTTAGAATGTATCTGTCAACTATGTTATTATGCTCTACTGGATTAAGAATAACACTAAATTGCACAGAGAGGGAACAAGAGGAGAGCCCAAATGTGATCATTCTGGACTCAAGTGTAGTCTTACTAAGGAGAACACGACCACAAGCGTATTTTGTATTAGTCTTATTTTAAAATATATTAGAAAGTTATGAAAGATTGTCGGGGGGGAGGGGTCATTATGATTTCTAAAACCACATTTACTGGTTCAATCTCATTAGAAGTTTTTCAACCATAAATTTCCCTTCAACACCACAAGGATAGTTACTGATTGAAAACTATTAGGATAAAGCAAATGGTTCTTCAAATTGTACCTGCAAAATCTTTCTTAGTACTTTTTGTATTTCCAATGTCACCTTGGAAGAAACCACCAGTAAGGGAGGCATCTAGCAACTTAGTACTTTATTAAACAAGTAACAAAATGTGCACGCTTACTAAGATCTGAACTTGTAGTAACATAGAATTTAATCAACTGGAGGAAATTTGCATTGCATTACACCTGCACTGCGTTTAATTATATATGAAAATATACCTAAATAATCATAAATCAATAGAGTGACCATTAGCACCATTATACATTTGTTGTATATAATATACCCCCCAAAGCCTCATTCCCTAGAGGGAACACGAAAGTGAGAGTATAATTTATTATATATAACAGTATACATAAAAACAATTCAAGCCTTGGCAATGCAAATTTACAGTATTAAAGGATGCAGCCAAATAACCATTTTAAATTAGTAAATACTACATTTCAAGCATGTCAAGCATGATGTGAGTAAGACCACAAATCTCAGCACTGCAGATCTGTTCTGTTGTTCAAAGTGGGTATTTTACTGTTTTCCTCCTAATATGGCAAATGAAATGGGAAATAATAAGAAATGAATCATACATCTTCCCCCTTATGCATGTATTTCCTTTGGCTGATGGCTTTTGTTGTAACACAATAAAAGCTACCAGCTCCAAATCTGAAGAGGAATCTCTGCATACATTTTCAGAATACAGCCATGTGTGTTACACTACGAGTTGCTATGATTTCAGTTCTTCCTTCTAATTATCAGTTTAAAAAGTATATTCAGCTCAGTCATGAAGATTAACTAAACCCCACCATATCATTCTATGTGAAACACTATTATAAAGCAGACACAAAATGATTATTCAAGGTCACTGAGTGAATCATTGGTCAAGATAGAAATTGTGTCTTGCATTTCTAGTTCTCCTTTTGAAGGGATTAATTCAAATACATGAGGATTTCCAATTAAATACTTCCACTGCTTTATACACAAGCATCCATGGCAACTGTTAAAAGTGTCTCGGTGAATTGAGATCTAACTTCTATCTGCTTTTCTTGAAAACAAAACAAAACAAAACAAACACCCCCACCCCCCCAACCACGTATAGGCACATGTCCAAGCACTGGAAAAGATAAATTCTTAGTTGCAGTGTGAATCCAGATCATATTTAACCTTTATTTAGAAAGTGATTAATTTTCTAAATATAATTGGCACTGAAATGCAGTAGGATATAATTTACAAAGCTGTTTTATTTCACACACATATTCATGCATTTTTACACCTATAAGGTATGTAAAAGCCAGGCCAGAAGTTTGATTAGATAAAAATTTTAAACCTCAAATCAGCACAGCTAATAACCCAATCTAATGTGAACAATGTAACTCATTCAGTGATTCTCATGTCAAACTCGTAATTCTGGTTGAACCACAGATCTAATATTATCAATAGAATGCCATCCCACTCCTAGCTAAGACAGTCAAAGATATGATTAGCCTCACTGGTTAAAATATATGGGTTTGTACCAGTCCAAAACTATTCAGAATCAGATTCTAACCTTGAGATCTCATTTTGCCTTTGCCTAATGAACAAAAAAACCCACAGAAAATATTCACAGTGAGGGGATATAATATATATATATATATATCTCATAACATTTAACTACCTGTGTTTCTACTTGATAATGCAAGGATTACACTAATAGAAGAAAAATGTCAATAAAAAGTTTCATTCTTTATGGTTTATGGCATACTTTGTACTGCTTGACACCAATGAGTCACAAGGTCTAAAATAATAAATATATTTTATGTTTCTTTCAAAGAAATGTTATAAATTGAGAAAGCATTAAGGGCCCTAAGGTTCAATACTAATGTGTTTTTAAAAAGTACTTTATACACATACCCAAAATGTTTAACTTCTGGATTTAAATGTTCCTCTTAGCGCTGCTGTATATTATGTAGTAAAATCTTTCATATATCACTTACTTTTTTGTCTTCATTATATTTATGGAAAATTTCTTGTGCTCTTTCTTCACCACCATCGGTAAACAACATAATAATCTTATTGCAGTTAGCTCTAGAGACACTGTGCTGTGGGAGATAGAGACAAACAGAAGCTTTTTTAATTTCAGGCAGTAAGGAATAGCAACTGTTATATTTTATGGCTTTCATATAAACATGCTTACTAGTTTAACACTGTAGTGGCAAAACTTCCAAAGCCTTTCAGGATTTCATTCAATAAGCCCTTCTGAATGAAAAATTAAAATAAAATAGAAAAATAAAATAAAATAAAATAAAATAAAATAAAATAAAATCCCAAACGAAAACCATTTTTCTGTTCCATGAGACTTAAATACAACTCATTTCAGATCTGGGCCCAACACAGAGGAATGGGGATCTGATGGTTCCTCTCACCTCTGTGGACACAAGGAAAGCTCTTTAGCTCATACACATCACATCAACCCCACAGTGTTCCTCTACAGATGTTCTGCACGAGACTTCAACAGTGAAGGCCTCTTAACATTTTTACTCTTCTCCTTGCTCATCCTTACATTTTTCCTTATCCTTACTGTCCTCGTGGACAATAAATTTGGAAACAATGACCCTCTAATAAATTACTGAATGTTCTTTTTTTCTGCTGGACTCTTACTCACAGAAACTATGAAGCTCACTGACCACTTAAGTGAAAACTCTGATAATTTAGGCAGCCTATAGGTACATGTAAAAAATCTACTTTATAAACAAAGAAATATTTTCCCATTTGCAATTTTTGTCACATTTCCTTAAAACAAGCTCCACCTTCCACTTTTTTTTTTCTTTTTTTTTTTTAATTACTGACAGTGAAATGAATAGTTAACCTTTTGAAAAGTATTTTAGAACCAGGTTTACATAATGTATCGGCAGCCAAGAGATGGCTGCCTAGAATATTAAGATCTCTCAATCACCTGCTTTTCTAATTACATTGCAAGTCAGAGGTGAAGAACTGAGCACGTTCTATTATTTTTAAGAGAGCAAGCCTGATACAGAGAGAATTTAGAAGCTCCTCTGACTCCTAATTCAGCAGTCAAAATAACTAAAAAAAACCTACTGAAAAAACCACAATGTGTTGTGCTAAGGAATAAAAACATTGTTCCACAGCCAGAACAATGAAGTTAATGAATAGGAATTTCAGCTCCTTATGGAAGGAGACAAAGGCTCCTCCTTTGGCATTCATCTTCTTTCATTATTCCCTAAAAATTAAGAATCTGGTTTAAGCAAATTGTTCTGATTTTTACAGCCAGCATTTCTTGTCCTCTGTGTTGCATACAAATGGTCCTAGTCAGACACATCTTGGTAGTTCTGAGTAGTTGGATGCGACAGTAAAGCCCTTAGAGATTCAATAAAAT
Organism: Athene cunicularia; assembly: GCF_003259725.1. Lineage (NCBI taxonomy): Eukaryota > Metazoa > Chordata > Aves > Strigiformes > Strigidae > Athene > Athene cunicularia. Next base: position 72,229,756 of record NW_020799092.1, read on the forward strand.
AAATTCAACTTCCCCTTCCACAAGCTTGAAGTTTGCTGCTTGAATTTGTTATAGCACAGTCATCCTTATAAAGCAGCCAGTGCCCCCTTGCTTCAGTCTTCGTGACTAGATAATGACTTTCACCTGGCTGGTCAGGTGAGATGATCCCACTCCCCTTTGCCACTTTTCATCCTACTCTCTGATCTGCTTTGTTGCTGTTCTGTAATGAAGGGACTGAAACACCAAAGGCAGCCCTCAAACACCAGCCAATAATCCTCAGTGTTGCAGCTCTATAGTTCTACAATGCTCCCAGAAAACTGAAATACAAAGCTTTATTTGCAACCACTATATTAACAGATGAATGATTATTCCTCAGAGATTATTTGTGTTGGTAGATCAATATTCAGTGAATAACTACTTATTTAATCATTTGGGAAAAAAAAATTCTTACATGTAACAACACATAAAAAATGCTTGAAATCAATACATTGTCATCAGCATACTGTGTTTCATTTGGAATGAAATAATTTATGACTTTTTTTTCTTAAGAAATATAACCTACAAGATACTGCTTTGCGCTGCAATCTTTTCAATATTAAAAAGTAATATAAGTATAGTTGTATTTTTCATAAATAAACTCACCTACGTTTACAGTGATTTAATATATGGGCCAAAATAAAATCAGATGGAAACCAAAGAGGTGACAAGGAAAGGGACCAAAGCCTGCTCATGTTATAAAACTTTCCTGTTGATTTTGGAATGAGCACTATTATGGGCAATATGAACTTGAGCTACTCTTTGTTTTAACTGACTAAATCAGGATTTTTCTAATGGCTTGCTTAGCATATGCTTATACAGTATCAGGAAAATGTGGTGTTTTCTCTTTATCTCCTGGTACTTACAGAATGACAGTTACTTACACTACACTGTTTAGACACTAAAGTCATGTCATGGATAAAACATCCCAAGATTTTGGCCTCCAAACAATATTGGAAATCTGAACATGAATAAGCTCAAATCATATGATATTTTCTCACCCTGAAAACATCCTGATGAGTGAACTTAACACATCAGCCTCTTACAAGGGATCAAGAGGAGGGCAGAAGCATTGCCTTTATACCACATCTTTTTCCCCCCCATCTGAACAAAGATGAAGAGGTACTGCCTCAGGGAGCGAATATAACTGATTTTGTAATATGATGCAATAAGTTAATAATTTTTCTGAACACTTTGCCTCAGCAGTCCAATAGATGTCTCTGTCCTCCCAACACAGACTACAGCTGAAGAGGAATGTGTTGCCTATACAGCAGCTTCCCCAGGACAAAAACTAGCTTCTCTAGTTTAAAGCACAGAAAACTACAAGCTGTAACTGAGTCTAGGTATTAATTTTTAGTTCTCTGTTGCACTCGTCCTTCATTTCAAACAAGCATGCAAGACATGATCCACTTTATACTGTGCCTGAAATTTTTTTTGTTTTATACAAGTTTTAACATCCCTAAAATTATTAATTGGCAGGTCGGGATTATACCTCGTGACATGACACTTCAGGAATGCTGTTATCACTGTGAGTTCCATGCCACGAGGAAGAAGGTGGTAAGTCAAACCATAAATCAGCTACTCAAATCAAGAAGTGATTTCAAGATTTTTTTTTTGACAAATTGAGTTATTATTGTATGGGGGGTAAAAAAGCTCCTGAAATGCTCAACTGAGATATTGTTTTCAAAGAAATAGCAAGTTACTAAAATAAGGAAAAGATACTGCAGAAAAATGACGGTAACCAGATTATTGATAATCACTTGATTTACTATATTGAATAAACCTGAAGTGTCTATTTCCATCTAGCAACACATCAAACAGTAAATTTTTCATGGCACAGGTGAACCATTACTTTGTTAATCAGGAAAATTGTTTGAAGTAACTGTCATCCAGAAAGAGTACCCACAAACTTATGAGAATTTGAGTTGTTAAAAAATATTTGATTTCCATGCATGTTTGAATTCATAAATATACAACATAGCGATATTTTTAATTTGTTTAGGCCTGTATTGTATTATATCATCCTATTACATTGTCTTGTCACCAGAGCTAACTTCATCACCAGCCCTTTACTTTTCCTGCCAGATGCATTTGCCAATATCTGAAAAGGATGACTATATTTTTATAACCTAGTGCAATCTCTTCATTTTCCTTGATCCACATGTCCAGCCATAATTTACAGGCTTGCAGAGATTATGTGAGGCTAATCACACTTATGTCTTGGCTACAAGAGAGACAGTCCCACTATGAGTCAGATCTCCAGTTATTTTTTTAAGTATTTTTTTTAGTCCTACAAAGTCCACTTGTGTTCAGGTCTTCTTAATACTGCCTATACACAAAGAACATATCTCATATTTATTTGCTGCAACAAATGTAATTCATAATCTTAACAAAATGTGAATACTGTGAGGAACAAGCTGGTTTTGGTAAAATTCTTTGTGTCTTCCTGGTTCCCTCTGTATGAGATAGATGAAGAAAAAGGGGAAATGCCTTTCAGCCTGGTCTGAAAAATCCAACATTTAAAATCCTGTTTGCAGTTTTACCTAACCATCAGCAGAGGGCACTCAATCATTTCCCCACCAAACCCCTCTGCTCATCCACATAGTGATCTGCTGAGAAAATACCCTTGAAAATATTGTATTTTTTCCTCCATCAAAATTTAACAAGGTTAGAAATTTTTCAACCAGCTCTAGCCCTAGGCTGCATATACAATGGCAGGGAAGCGCCCTGAAACCGGCAGACTGGGGGAAATATTAAAGATTTGTACACTGAGAGACATCACTGATAAACTAAAAAAAAAGTAATAAAGAGAATACACTTCATATTTGTTAAACTAGATCCTTAACTGATGTAAATTGGTATAGCTTTATTTACACTAAGGTGACGATCCAACATGAAGTCTTTATGAAGGTTAAAAGTAGAAATTTCTATTAAAACTATTTAAAAGCACAAACTATTTAAAAAAATTACTAATGAACCCCCAACATTTGTGGTAAATGGGAAACATTACTACTCAGAAAGCTAGTTCTTAGGTGCAAATTAGAGAGTACAATGTAATTAAAACATGGAAAGTATGCATTTAATTTTTGAGGAAATTATTCTTTCTATACATGAGAAAGAGAAAGGAATTAGAATGCTCTCAGGTGCCTAATATTCCACTATAAACTAAGTAACTTGCTCCCCTCTGTCCTGCTCAAGCCATGGTCGACTATTTATGACTTGTAATAAATATGAAATTGTAGGTTAACTAAACATCACTAGGAGATACTGTGATAAAATTGAAATAATAATACTGTAACATAGTCTTCCATTTTAAAATTACCTGCGAATCAACCACTACCACAACTATGTGATAACTGAGAATCACATCTAATCGAATGAAGTAAAATCAGTACAGAACATTGAAAACCAAATTAATTCCCAAATCTTAGCAACCTGTTGGGGGATCTGCAAAGGAAAAAAAACCCACACATATTGTTGGGATAAATATATTTGCTAAGTAGAGGTTTGCACTTCTACCAGTTAGTTACACAAAGGAGGAGCTTGCAGTAGCCATCTGAACATTCAAATTCTCCTTCTTCACTTTACAGCAGACAGAGATGACTTTCATACTTACATTTAGCAGCTGTTCAAAAGCATAGCTAAAGCCTTTTTTGTAATCCGTAATTCCTTTAGCAGAGATTTTATAGACAGCTTCTTTCAGCTTCTTCTTGTTCCTCACATTAGCTTGGACAAGATGATTAAAGCAACTGACGTTCTGAGCATTATTATTGAACTGTAATAAAGATATAAATAGTATTAAAGATAGTTAGTTCTCTTTTCCCAGGTACTGTTGTAGTAAAGGCTAATATTTCTTTGATTCATGAGATAAAGCATGTCACACTTGGATTTTCATTTCCACTACATTAAGAATGTCCAGCAGTGTCTGGAGATTTAAAAATTGGGCAATAAATGTATTTAAAGAAAAGATATTTGCTCCTTCACTGTTACAATCCAAAAAAACCTTTACTATAATGGAAAAATTCCCATAAATTTCATTTCCAGCTCATATAAGGAAATCGAACTGAGAAATGCAGACTTAGGGAAATAAAAATCATGGAGAAAAATGTATGTTGCTTTTTTTAATCACTAAAAAATATTGGTTAAATTATCATGTGACTTCCATATTGCATATATTAGTCTGCTGCTTTACACTGAAACTTGCAGATCATAATCAATTAATACATATACCTTATAGAAAACAAAACACACTCTTGGCACAGTGGAAGCACCTGGGAGTATAGCTGTAAACAGGAGGATATTGTTAATAATACAAATTTGAGTATTGAGAACACACATATGTGCTCCCATCCACATATCCATAGAGACTACTCCCTGAAAATTTGATTGAGTTTCTGACGTTATATTAAAACATACATAAAAAAATTTTTATGTGCAAAATGCTGTCTGTACAAGTAAAAATCAGTTTATGATCTCTTTAAAAGTTGTCTCTATATACATACATACATGTGTAAGTACAAATATATACATCCCTGTAGAGAGATGGATGCAGAAATACATCTCACTTTTTAGCTCTGTATCTATCTAAGGTCAAATACAAGACTTCTCTTAAAAAAAACTTCAGCATGTTCAATTCTAACTGTACTCGAATGAAAGTACATTAGTTGTGTTCAACTCTGAATGAAAATCTCCTTTTAACTACGACTCTGATTTTTATTTAAGACACTCTTTACTAATATTATTAAAACGAATTTCTTGGCCAGTTTTAAAATGTTTAATCTATCCAGATGTCTTGTGTGATGTTCTTTTCTCATTGTCAAATACAATGTCCAAAAAACTGTAAAACTCCATCTCAGTAAAGGCGCTAAAATCCAGACCTCCTAATTTATATATCATCTGAAAACAGATTATGTCTCTTCCTGATTAAGGGTCTTCAGTGAAAGTAAATGTAAATGAAATTTTATGCTGTCAACCTGGTGCAGAGCCTTAAAATAACTTAAAAATTGGGTCTTGTCGTCTAAGTCTCAATACTGCTAATTAGTTCAACAGTAGTATACAGAAAATAAGGTAAATAACGTCACAGATTTCAATAACTGCTCAGACTATTTACATGTCTAAAATAAATCACTTAGTACCAGGAACAAAGTAGAGAGAGAAAACTGCTATCAGCAGCAAACATCAACTTGCGCTGTAATTGTAGGATACTTAAACAGAACTCAAAAGGATGACTGTATTGATAATAGCAACGATTTTTAATAATGCATAAAAATTCAATTCAAGTTAACAGGATGCTCAGGAGGTATGCGGACTCTTCCATGTCCTGGAATCAGATGCGTACAGGTGTATGTTCCTTGCTCTTAGAACCAACCAAAATATGAACTACCAGTAATTTTTATCAAACATCCACTTTAATCAGTGACACTTCTGCTATTGAATTAGTAGGAGAAAATGTATGACAGCAAACATAGTACAGCTGTGGCAGAGATGACTGACAGAGAAAGGTACCATCCTCAGCAGAAGGCTTAGCCTAATTTGTTCCAGATCCTTCTCGAAAATAGCCACAGAGCTGCAACTGTGGGGTTTGGGGCTGTAAGTGAGCAAATCCAGACACTATTATGAGAGCGTTTCCTATGCTGTCTTCTGACTTAGGTTTCAATGTGTAATTTCTTATTCTTACAAAAAGGATCTGTCAAAGTGCTGCATGAACCTGACACTTTAAAGCATTAATTTATCTGCCTCATCTTCTAGTATCCTTATTGTACCACAAGCCACTCCTGCATGTATGTAGAACCTAAACAAGAAAACCCACTACTTTAATTCTGAGCAGTAAGTAGTTCACAACTAATCCAATACCTTGTGATCTTCCTATTGTATATATTTTTCTAGTTTTGCTCATTCCTCATGAGTTAAAATTGTCCTTTGGTGAGATACTGATATTTTTATGATATAATTGCTGTTTTCTTGAGAACTGTATTCACTAAAAAATTGCATTGATTCTTGCTAGGCAAAATACACTATGAGAATACCCATATAGTAATCTTCATATAACTGTCTAATTAATAAAGATAGTTATTACTCTGTCCCAGTTTTACAGCTTTGGTCCCCAGGTGATTAAATACTATGGGAGCAAGTTGTTCTCAAATGAATTTATGCAAAGTTTTCTGTCCCCCTTTCTATCAATATGCAGATCTCAGTATGTTGCAAGGGGACAACTGATTCCAAAAACATGCAGAAGCATGCACAAGTGCTCTAAATTTGAAAAAAACAATGTAATATTTGACCAGGTATTCTACAGAAGAGCCAGTTGTATATAATAATATGACAAAGGTTGCTTATTTATTTTCATAATATTATAATTATCAGGCCTTTAATTTTCATAATACCACTACTATAAATACAGTGTCATGTATCTAAATTATTTACAGTGTCAAAAATATGAAAACAGGATAAAATAGTGAAGATTAAGAACATTTTCCAATTTTCCCAGTATCACAATGCAAACTTCATCATTAAAAAAATGAACACATGGAATTGGATTACATATAACTAAATTTTCAGCTTGAATATTCCTTTAATGTATGCCATATTCCCCATAAAATAAAATTTTGTTAGGACCAACCCTCTGTTGTGATTTAAAAATAAGGACTTCCAGCTGAATCCTAACATTTCCTTGTGTGCTTTTAAAGCCATTATTTTTCATAAAAGTTCTTTCCCCAGACTCAAACAAACTACTCATTCATTTTTCCTTTTCTCCTCAATATCATGTGATGATTTTTATTTGCTGTGCTTAAGCAGCGTATTTTACTGCTTAAGCCAAAACACGAGATGATCACAGAACTGCAATCAATTCCCTTTGATGCAAAACACTGACACACTCCATGGTGCTTCTTATGGAAGTTTCTTACAGAAGCAACCAATAAATCACCCAATGATTATTAGGTACGTTAACTATGTGGGAGTGAAAACAGTATTGTGCTGTGGAATTATTTCAGCTTGCCTTGACTTAATTTTGTAGCCATGACGGGAAAATTACTGACGTAATTTTAAAAATACAAGGTCTGAAAATTATTTCTAATTGTGAGATGGGATGAATGTACAGATCTTGTACTTGGAAAATATAAGAAAATCACTATCCCATAGGTTGCTCTGCTCTACAAAAGCCAATTTCATCTGAAAAAGTAGAGTGAAAACACTGCTCTGCTCCATCAGTGACATTAAATGCAATTTAATTTGCTAATAGAAAGGTAACCATAAGTTCAATCTTACAGTCAGTGCACACCTTCTCTTGGCCTATAGCAAACAGCGATTTAGGTGTTCCAGTGAAAATTTAGTGACAAGTGAAATTTTCTCCCTGAAATGTCACTAACATTAAACTGCATTGCTAAATTGCTTCCTAGCAGTCCTCCAAATACATCAGGATAATTTTTTTCTATGAAGGTCAGGTGCCTAGCGTATGGATTTGATAGTTATGGATACAAAAATGACATTTAAAAAAATTGACAGGAATACTGGCTCAAACTGTTTAAGCAGTTAGCAAGTAAACTGTACTGTACTATACTTACACATGGTGTAAACTGAACAAAGGTTCAAGGTCCAAACATCTGCATCTATAGATTGACAAATGCTGATGTAAAATGAAGGAGAGAAATAACACATTTATAGAATGGAGAGTTACATCAACCAAAATCTGCAAATGCTGTAATTTATTTTTTAAAAAAAAAGAGCCACCTGTTTTCAAATATATCAGTCAATGTTAATGTTAATAGCAGTCACCAAAGCAGGTAAGAAGAGTTTAGATTAAATAAAGGAATCAGTAGATGGAACAACAATCCTCAAAAATAACCATTTACCTGTTAGGAGGTGAAGGCAAGTCTAAAGGTTGAAATGTGACTGATAGAAACATTCAAAGGGGGAACAAAATTCAAGGCTACTTTTAATTAAAACCCAGTAAGACACTGAAGTAATTGAAGAATTTCAAGTGCAAAAGCTTTCAGATCATCCTTAAAACTGGACTGTCATTAACACTAAAATAATTTTGCTTTTTAACCAGCTGACTATGTGGGAAACACCAGGACCATTCATAACTGAATTAGCCAAACTGAGGCGGATTTCAGTTACACTCATCTGAAATATAGTAGCAACAGTGGCATTATAATTTTTCACACATTAAGATACCGAAAGCCAAAATACCTGCAGTAAGAATTTCACAATTACTGATCACATTACCTAAGTACCATAATAATGCTTATTTAAGTCTGGATGATTTCTTGAAAACCAGTTAACAATATACTCAATCACTTAGATTTTAACTGGAAGAACATGCAAGATTTCAAAAACTAGTTGCCGCTTCAGAAAGTCCATGTTCTTACAAAATTAAATTCTATCCAAGGTGTAAAATTAATTACAATCCATACTTTATTGAATAAAACACTCTCAATGTATCTATACAAAATATGTCAGTTGGGCATTCATCAGACTGACATCTCCCCTTAATTATTGCAGTAAAGTCCCCTTAATTATTGCACTAAAGATAAACGTTTGTCAAAAAAATGCTTTTGTTGTAAAAAGAAAATAAATGGAATTTGTATATGATGCCATGGGCTCAGTGAATCATTTACAAAACAACAGATGACATTTGAAGGCAAACCATTCAAAATCTAAAGCCACCCTATACAGTATGTCACCATCAGTGACAGCTTCTACTTTTTCAACTATATAAAAAGCTTATTCCTTATCTAAGCTAAAATAAGAGGGGCTTGCAGCAAAATAATTGGAAATCATGGAAAACAGGATAACCGTAGCTTTTTATTCTAAAGTATTATGAAGCATTAATACAATTAACTTTATCTTGAATGATATAACAAGGTATAAGATCTAGATGTAATTTTCACTGAACTATTTCTCACTACCCAATTTCTTTATATTCTTCTGCAGTCTCTGCTTTTGGGATCTCCCAGAATGGTTCTCAGGTCTGGGGAAATGAAGTCCTCCTAGTGACAAGTTTGGGCAGGAATACCCAAGCCTGTTACTGGCGCACTGAGACTGTTAGAGAACTTCATCTATTTGTCCTCAAACCAACAGACTGATCTTTGGCCATGGGGGCCACTGGAATAACTCAATAACTTGAAAGATTAAGTTAATCAGTTCAACTTAACATGAAACTCTGAACAAAGGAGTTTGAGCTTAATGCTACTTGAACCTTGCCATTCTGGAGAAGGTCAGAAACAGAAATACTAAATGACAGTCTAACAAGGACTTTGTATTTATCTTCCTGTTCAGAGTTGCAAGACCATTGGAAAATTATACAGAACTGCAATGAAATATCTAAAGGCTAGAGACCTTTCTCACCCCTGTGTAGTTCCTTTGAGCTGTGGGTTTCTCCAGACACATGGACCTTGGCAATCCATTGTGTCCCAAGAATTAAACTGATGGACAAGAGAAGGTGTTTTCAATCAGAAACCCTCTTCTGATTCCAGAAGAGTTACTTCTGCATTGCTAAAAACCACCTCTTTTCCAGAGTCTCAACCTGGAAATCTTTCTTTAAATTATTAAAACTCCTACTGCAACATCAGGCTATCACAGAATTCAAGGGAAGTGAGACAGAGATATTGATTTATTTCATATAACTGATCCCACTCTAAGTACTCTGTGGATATGATGGTAGATCAAAAAATGAATAACAATAGACCCTACACACACACAGGTGTTTTCATTAAGAGGACAGTATAAGACAAAAGAGGCGGAGTGAGAGAACCCCTCATGGAAGAAGTCGGCAAAATGAAGAAAGAAAGGGTCAGTATTCAGCAGGGGGATATATTCAGGGACTGAAAACCATTTGAGACAGTTAAGTAGAAAGATCAAAGCTATCAAGCAGTCTGGGAAAAAAACAGCAAAGAAAATAGATGAGAAGAAAAACATGTATAAGTTTGGGCTTTTTTTCTAAAACTGCATTCAGTTCAATATATTACCTGCTGAACAGATACAAACTGGCTCTTCTGTTGGGATATTTTTTGATAAAGCTGCCTTTTGCAGATATCATCTGATCTCTCCCCAGTTGACAAGCTTTAGCAAGTAACACATAGCTTATAACTCACAGGGACATCCACACACTGGCATCACAGACATATTCAAACATTACTGAGTGTCTCGGACTTCTTGTGAAATAGATCAGAACTCCTCTCATTTTATTCGTGAGAAAAGTGAAGCAACAGGGAAGAAAACAAGTAAATCTGAGGCAAAGACACGGCCAGAAGCTTTAATCCCAATTCCCCACTACTACAGCACCAGAACATGCTTTTTACCTTTCCTTTGTGCAACCAACTCCAAGAACTCAAACTTGTCCTTTCACTTAATATTAGTTGTTTTGCTATGTGCCATTTAAACCACAAGGTCAAATAGCACACAAATTCTTAAAGCATGGATTCTCATAAACAGGTTATCACTTACAATCTTCAAAATGCACACACAGCTAATGTGATTCATTCTGAAGAATACAGCACAGGAAAAGAAAAATCTCAGATTTCACAGTCAATGTATAAATTGATGAATGCTTCAAATTCTCTTCTGTATATCCATCTATCCCTCTCTACACATCTAAATATATCTCCATCTCCTGAGAGGTATAAAGGATATAAATCCAAAATCCAATGTCAATCATTCTTTTAGCAAGTGTATGAGGTTATTTAAATGCAAATAAAACATTTCAATTGATTCTGCTTCTTTTATGAAAGGAAACCCAAAGCATCCCCTTCATTACACTGTCTTAGAATTCACATTATATGTAACACTAGAAAAACAAGCAGGCATCAAAACCAGCAGCACCAAGAAGAAATGATATAAAGAATTAAAAAGGAGTATCTTGGGTTATTAATTTATATTGATCAGGAAGTGCTTATTACTGTTCCTGACAGTCAACAATTTTTTTTTCTGCTGTATCTGATGTCTTCATACATATGTGTATATATGTATTTATTTAAAAATATGTGTATATTTAGGGATGTGCTTAACTGTTTTTATGACATGATCAAGAAAGCAAGCTTCAGTCAACATTTATCAGATGCTACCAGGACAAAGTAACAATCCACTGAGGAAAGACTCAATTCTCAAGAGGGATAGGAATAAGTTTATGTAAATCCTCAGGAAAAGAAACTGAGGAAAGCAGTGCTAGCTCTGTGACTCAATTTGAAAAACATAAAATATTTCATAAATCATCTCATTACTGGAAAATACAACAACATAAACAAATCTAAATAAATAATGAAACATTTAAAAACTTTTTCAAGTTTTAGTCACTAGGTGGTACTAAAACAAGAAAAGTTGTACTGGTGTTAGAAATGTTACCTTGAAATGCGTTATTTTACACTTCTGGTGGAAGTTGTTGGTGCTTTCTGTGACTGGCATAAATTTCTCATTTCAATCAAAACAATACAATATCCTTGTGTGCCAAATGAGTGCAGAAGCAGGGATTTTCAAATCCAAACTTCCTCCTTAAAGAAAAATTTCCCTATGTTGAACACAGGAGGTCCCAGCTCCAGAAGGATAAAAATCTTGTCTTCCATACAAAGGATCCATATTACCAATACAAGCACCTTAATTTCCAACAGTTTTATAAAGGGTGTTTACAACACTCATAATGGAAAGCTGTAAACTAACCTGCTACCTAAATGTCTTTCTGCATCTCAAAAATCTGTAAAAGTGATAACATTCTTACTGAATACTGTTTAATACCAAATCCATGTAAAAATTCAGAATTTCCCAACTTTCCTTACCTGCTGCTTCCCTATTGTTTACTCATCCCCGTTAGTTTACTAACATCTACTGATTTAACAAAGCATGTTTAATCAGAATCTCCTGAAATTACACTTCTGCGAAAAAAAAACCCAAAACCAAAAAACAACAAACCAACCAAAACTAAAAACCCTAATAAACCTCCTAAAAAAATGACCCTTTCAAACCTTCTGACATTAAATGAGACCCTGCCTCAAACTGTATGTAAATCATGTCTTTTTAAACATTCAGAAATGTTCGAAGTTTTATAGCAAGTCATGTAAACTTGAACAAAACAGCAATTCTTCTACTTAAACTTGCTACAGAGACAAAACATACATTTAAAACAGCAAGATCACGATAGCTGAATAGATGAGAAACATCACTCCAGGAATACTGAATATTGAGAAAATATACAGTCAGCTTGCTGAAGACCTAATCACATATTACTGCTGCTGACTTTCAATCTGCTGATGTTTGTTGCTATGCTTCTTCTACCTCATGGCTAAATCAGCTTGGTGACCCAGTTGTATCTATATGTATTAAATGAGCAACAGTGAAATAGATCTGATTCCATCAGGCTTTCATCTTGCAGCTAAACCCAGCTTTGCTGTTTTCCTTTTTTTCCTGCTGCTTTAGGCTTGGTAATAGGATTTTAGGGTTAATCCCAAGAATAACTGAATCCTGAATACAGCCTGTTAGAATCCATATTTCAGCAGTGAGAAGATATTATAAATATTTATCAGAACCCATTTAGAGAATAGTAAGAAAGCACTTTGCAAAGTTTTATTCACATGTAGATCTCAGTACACGGAAAATTGCAGTTCAAGCAATAAAGGTTTGTAATTTGACATGCCAAAAAATAATATGTGGTATCAAAGTTCAGCATTCATATCTTGCTACAGAATTAAGTGTTTTCTCCTACCCTATGACTTGCATGCAGATACCACACAACCCTACACTGTAGAAAAAATATAAAATGCTTATTCTAGTACTCGGAAGGAGACCACCTGAATTTCTTAGATTGTATTGCAAGTACAGAATGAAATAAAACTAGGATTATATGCCAATTTAAACTATTGGCATTTCCTGAAATGTAAGATTTATCACATTTTTTTTCATTTGTGAAATGTATATAGACCAGAGATAGCAGCATTTAACAAAAAAACTGTTATAAAATATCTGCTGAATATATTGTAGCATAATATAAATGTCTGGAAAAAGACCAAATACTGGGCCAAAATCTGCTCTCAGTTAGCTTTGTTAACTCTTCTAACCAACATGATTATCTGCACATAAATCAATTCAAAGCTCCCACTGAGTACAAAAGGATTAATGTTCAGACCATAAAGTATGATGCTGCGCTGCAAATCTCAGAGTTACAACAAAGAATATCAGCATAGGCTGAAAGATGAATTAGCTTAGCAAGACAAACCCATTTATAGTCATTTCATGATGCTGTGGCTAAGTTAGCATGCATTATTCACTTAAAATCACGTGTTTCTGGCTTCCACTGAAAATTTCAGTACTGTGAACTTCAGCATCTCCCAGGAAAGCTGCCTGATCTGAACTATTGCGCTACTGAGGTGCTGCAGTTCTGTAGTCTGTGCTGTACGGCACTGCTACCCAGATACACTCTAGAAGACAGCTGTAACAAGAGAATTTCTATTTTATAAACTTTATTTATTGTCACTTGAGTGGGGAAATCTTCATTCAGTCAAATTAAAGTTGTTTAGAACATGAAACACCCTTTGCCAAAAAAGATGAATCATAAAATCATAGAATATCTCAAGTTGGAAGGAAACCATAAAGATAATCAAGTCCAACTCCCTACTTGTTGCAGAACTACCTATAACTAAACTGTATGACTAAGAGTATCCTTGAACTCCGACAGGCTTGGTGCTGTGTCCACTTCCCTGGGGAGCCTGTTTCAGTGACCAACCACCCTCTCAGTGAAGAGCCTTTTCCTAATGTCCAACCTGAACTTCCCTTGACAAAGCTTCATTCAATTTCCTCGTGTCCTATCGCTGGTCACCAGCGATAAAGGTTTGAGTATTAAACAGTTATCTGTATATTCACTGGATATGTGAGGTCTCTGCTCAGGGCATCAAAAGTAAGATGAATGTTTAGTCAGTGCTCCAAATTGCAAGACAGACAAACATTTAGCATCAGGCCACATAACTGGGGAATGGCAGGGGGCTACAATGTCACCTCCATATTCCCACAGCTTGACTTCAATGTGCCTGTCACCCTCGCAGGGCAGAGCAATGTCCCTGGCTGCGCATGGTGCCTGGGGTTTGTGAGCAGGGGGAAGGCTGCGGCACCACACAGCTGACATGCTAAGGCAGAGAAGCGTGAGACAGGAGGGAAAATCATGAGTCTTGAAAGGCTGAGACTTGAGAAGTCCATGAGTAATACATTCATGTTTTGCCCAAGAGATCCTTTAGATTTACACCAAACGAACATCTTGCCCCGTCTTAAAATTTTCACCGACCACATAGTTGACTTTTATAGAAAATATATTAAAAAAGGGGAGATCACAGAACAAATAGCCCCATCCTGTCCCAAATCTTATGGACAGCCATAAGGTTTCTCCTTTTTGCATCAACATGGTGAGTCATCTTTCCCCAAAAGAATCATTAAAGTCAGGCCAGCCTAGCCTCTTCAGAACTGGTAAGGAATGAGTTCACTGTTCAAGAGACCATTCACCCACCACAAATTTTTAATCATACTGTCACAACAACTCCGAATAATTATCTCCTAGTTGGAAAGCTGACTCAGAAATACACTTCTGGTCCAGTACCTGACATGCCATAAAAACTCAGGATCAATGATAAGTCTGATGAGGCAGGAGCCTCTTTAGTAAAGTTTGTGCTTTACTAATAATTAAGAAACTGAAAATAACCAACATATCTATTAACCAGTAGATCCATGAGGTAGAGCTATCACTTCATTTTATATACACATTTTCATACTAATATACTAGAGAGCTAGGATTTATTCTGGAAATCACAGAAGCCTGTGCCATGTGCTATTAGAAGTCTGACTTCCTGACATTTGACAATTATTAGAGAAGACAATAAAAATCTGTATCGATGCCCAAAGCAATCCCTCAAAATGGGAATGGAGGTGAAATGGGAATGGAGGTGACTCTTCTAGTCATCTGGAATTGTCAGTTATACTGTACAGTAATAAATGTACAGTTTCCAGCAACATCCCTGCTCTTGACATCCTAATGTAGAATTTTCAGCTTCTAACTTCCATTCCCTTCAGCTCTTCATGCACTCAAGTACTCTATTCCCTAGAATTAACACTTTGTGACAGATCTAAAATGAAACAGATCTTGGTTTAAGATTTGCCCTATTACTTTTCCAACTCTTTCAATTTCTTTCTTCTCTCCTTTGAACATTTTCCTTCCACAGCAAACTAAAGTTACAGTTAATAATAGTAAAGAAATTACCTGATATTCTAAAGCAAACACTAACACATGAGAAGAAAAAAAGTGTAGAAAACCCAAAAGTGTCTGTTCTTTTTATTCCCACTGACTCCTTCTTGCATTCTCAGCTGAGCCGAGATAGTATGATTCAGCTCATCTCATTTCAGCGATCTTTTCATTGGGGCCCCAACCCAAAACATTGGGCTAGGTTCTCCCTACAGCCAGTGGAGACAGACAAACATCTCCTGGCCATAAGCTGTCCTCAAGACAGTCAGGATGACTTGTTTTCTGGAGGTGTTTCTCATTTCCCACAAGTAACTAGTGCCTAGGCAATAATTTATATTACATTAACTCCCTTTTTGGACTCAGGGAGGGAGTTTGGACTCAATGTATGGGAGATATTATGGGATGCAGAGGAAAAGCATTTCAGGATTGCACAGGAGTTACTATGGAATATGTACAGGGAAGAGCCAGGGTGAGGAAAGGGATGGATTTAGGTGCTCTGGGAATGAAGAAGTAGGAGAAAATGGGAAAAAACTTTTGGTCATGCATAAACAGTTGCTGGTTGGTATGTTTATCTGGCCATGTCCTGCATCTCATCAGCACAGTCTGTCCTGCCTTCTTATTAAACTCCATTTCTACATCTTTTCTTGAGGGACTCCTCTATTCTGCATGTGTGTCTGTGCAGGGGTATATGAGTGCAGCAACTGGGGTCAGACCTTGTGTTGCAGGGCCCACGTGTCCATGGTGCAGCAGCTGGAGAGACTGGAGTGTCTTCAGTGTCAGTCTCTGGAGTGGGAGTGTGGGTCACAGGGACCCGTGTGTTCGTGGTACCAGCATCTGGAAAGAGTGCCAGGTGCTGATCCAGGGCGTCTCTAGTGGTGAAACGTGTGTGTGTGTGTGTGCTGTGTCTCCAAGGGTGACAGATCACAGTGGGCGGTTGCTATTGGGACCAAGAGAGACCCCAACAGCTCTGTGTGTGTACATGAGATGGTCTCTACCAGCAACTGGAGTGGGGTTGTGGCCTCAGGGACTTGTATGTTTAGGTGGTAGCAACAGGGCAGACTGGGATCTAGGGGCAGCTGCTGGTTAAGTGGCATATCTGAACCCAGCTTCTGAAGGGATCCACACAGTACACACATGCACATACATATATATTTATGTATATACATATATATATATTCTCCCCAGCAGACACTTCCATGCAGCTCAGCAGAGAGGGGAGAAGTGCTGTCAGCACTGCCTGTGTTCACATAAATGCTCTGCATTTGCCTGTGCTACCTGTGTGGCTGCCCTGGTATGTATGCATACACACGAATATAAGTTATGTGGTATGTACATGTGCTCCATGTGCATGTGCCCACTGGGAATGCATTTTCATCCTAATTACTGATTGGATCTGTGGGGTGGAGCTGCAGCAGCCTCACCTCTCTTGGGTTGTTGAATCTGGTACAATATGCTTTCCCCTAACATGTAAAATAATATATGTATAAACAAATCCCTAAATTCAGATGGCTTGGCTATTATTTTGTAACTCTAAAATAAAAATAACTTAATCCTCTAAAGGTATCTCAAGTTAATTTGTAGCTATATACGGCTCAATTTAAATGAGAAATCAGGAAAAAAATTATTGAAACACATGCTTTCTTTCTAAACTCCCTAGGAACATACCAGGTATGGCTAGATGGCCTTTGAATACAAACGTGATAGCTTCCATGTGGGATGTGGCTGTCTTACAAAGGCTTACTAGTTTGAGCACAATTCTGCGCTGAACATGGCAACTTGGCTTTTGGAGATGATCCTGGTGTTAGCTGTAATTCTCAGAGAGAGAAAACCTGACCCAGCACCATTACCATGGTTTTTGTTTTATATTGGTTTTACATACTGGCATATTATTTTAACACAGATATTAAAAAAAAAAATGTAAGCAAGTACCATAGGGAGTATTATAATTGGAACAGCAGAGTAACACTTCATTTTCACCTCTTTATCATGGACTATTTTGTATGTCTGTTTTAT
The DNA here is from genome assembly GCF_003259725.1 of Athene cunicularia. Lineage (NCBI taxonomy): Eukaryota > Metazoa > Chordata > Aves > Strigiformes > Strigidae > Athene > Athene cunicularia. Next base: position 72,246,992 of record NW_020799092.1, read on the forward strand.
GTAAGTATTTACTCTTGTGTCTTATTGCACAGAAAATATTGCAGGGCTTGTTAAACTGAAAATAACAAGGAATTTATAAGTACACTAAGGTTAAGAGAAAGCCTAACTACTGAACACATCTGTTGCTAGACAGAGATGGCTACACTGTTAAGTATACACAGAAAAGAAAAAAGTACTTGATAAATATTCCCTATTTAGATGAAGGCTAAAGTATTCGTATCACACAAGGATGATGAAGTACCTTCCAGTGCATTAGTAACTAAGGTGAATGATAAGCAGCTACTTGGGATAAACATTTAAGTCAGCAGGACCAAACAAAAAGAAATAATAAGCAACCAAACAGCCAAGCAACCAGAACCTTTATGTACTCTTAAGGCCAAAGGGGCAATGAGATACTCTAATCTGACCTATTGCATACTGCCTCATCACCCACATATCACTGGACCTTAAAATTCCCTTGGTTACTTTTGTAATAGACTTTAACAATTACGTTTAGTAGTAGATCTTTGCTTAAAGTGAATCTTTTAGGAAAGCATTGAATATTGATGTGTAGAAAACAAGAATCTTTCCTTGCAATTTGTTGAGGCATATTAACTACTCGTGTGCCATTGAAATTTATTGGGCTTCAAATAGTGATTCTTGTAGTGTTTTTATCTGACAGTTTTGAGAGTCTATGGACACAAGATTTTTCCCCAGCAATAGCACTTTTCAGCTGTGATCAAATCAGTTACTGGCCTATTTATTTATGAATCCAGAATAGCCAAAAAAAGGTCAAATTCTGTGAGTTTGAGGCTATGTCTGAAATCCAGTTTCTCAGATGACTCAGGACTGTGAGAAGATGCTTTCAAGTACCAAGCAAACAACCATAAACCACTTCCAGTCCTCAAAGACACGTACAATATCGTTTTGCAAAATCAGAGCCAATCCTTTTTGTGTTAAATTAGTGAGAAGATCCACATTTATGTAACAGTGTTCAGCCATAACAAAGGAGATATACAGTCTGAGTTTAAATGCTCATCATTTGCCTCTCAGGAGAGAAAGTGAACCATCAATCCAGACACTATTTAGATGGAAACTTGTCTCTAGTCATGTCATTGAAGCTGTTCCAAGCTTCAAGCATTTCCAGTTCATCATGTCAGATGAAGACTGCAAGAAGGTTGCAAAAGTTTAACTCCTAGTGGTCCTTCACTTTTTCTTTTTCTTGACATAAACTGTGTAATCTGGTTTCCTGAGGATCATGGTCCCACTGATGTCAATTAATCTCATTTTTAAAATGCCAACTAATATAACATCCTCCCTACCTTAATCCTCCTCTCAACTCCAGCCTCACCTGAAATACTTCATTGACTCCTTGCTCAACTTTCTCTTTAGAGGGGGAAAAAAAAGAAACTAATTCTTTCAGGCAGAAAAACATTTCATGATGTGGTTTCTACTATTGCATTTCTTGCTTCTATTCTTAATCTCATTAATCCATTAAAACAATTGCTGGATTTTCATAATTCCCAAATTTTCTCCATTGTTACTTGCAGAATATTGATCTTCAATATATTTTCTAAACTTGTCCTCCAGATATATTTCCCATAGATACAGAGCCTAGCTCTACCTGCAATTATCAGCAATGCAGAAGTTGAATACTAGATTTTGATCATAACTTCTTTCACTTTTTTCTAACCTGGCACCTACAGTGCTTACTAATCATACCTGTATGAAAATACATACAACTGTCTTGGTCCCTGAATAGGGAAGGTGCAAGATAACGACCTTCCATTAAGGAATGATGATGATTTTTCATTAAGGAACACTCCTACAAAGATGTGTTTCTCTGAAGCTCTCATTGTTCCCCCTTTTCTTGAATATTAACCATTCAATTTAAGAATAACAGCAAGGTCATGATACAATTAGATGGATTGTTGTCAAGAGACTCACAAAGCTCAACACTCAGCTCTAAACTTGCCTTTATATTGTTTTCTATTGACTATGAAAAAAAAACCCAAACAACTTTCCCAAAAAAGGAATAATAATTTATATTTGTTTACTGCCTCACACAGGTATGATGCTGAGGAGACTGTATACTTAATTGGACCTGCTGTGATTCATTACCTGAAATGCTCCAGGATTAAATCAATGAGAGATGCTTAAGCAGACCTACAGTGGGAACTTGATTCTCCTTTATTTATTTTTCTTTTTTTTTTAATTTTCCAAATAATGAAAAAGGTGGCAAGCATCTTTATATTTTCTCCTTAGTATTTTCCATTGTGGAGAATGAGAAGTAAGGACAGAAGTACATTAGCAAGTGGCAAGTCCCTCCATACAGGAGTCCTTTTCATCTCCTTTTCTAGATCCACTTCTTCTACAACTACTTCAATGCAGGTATCTCACACTAATATGATCATGTTTGATTTTTTTCCTCAAAGAGTGATGTTAGTTAGAAAAACTAACCACCACAGAAATTTTCTGGATCAAAATTCAAAACTACAGGAAAAAAAACTATTTCTTAGTCTGTTTGAGTATGTAATTTAATTTAAGTTTCAGTAAAAACACATTAAATGTAAGTAATAACAAAAAACAACTTTATTTTTAAAGAACATTTTGGGAGTTTCTGTCAACTGAACATAAGTACGCTCATACACTCATACAAATCTAAAACTTCTAACAGAGAAAGCATAAACACGACAAAACTATCTGGCTGCAAAATCTAGCATCCTCCTCCCTTCTGTGGGACTTCAGACTAAGGTTTCCACCCATGCTACGTTTGTTAAGTTTTTAAACAAGCTTAAGAAAGTATTTCTCAGAAGGAAAGAATGTTTCCCTGAATCTAGGAGAACATGGGTGCAATCTGAGCTGCAGAATACAGGAGACAACATGCAGCAGAAAGAGAAAAGAGCCCTTTGATAAATTGAAAAGTTTTTAAAAAAACTTATTTTTTTCATGTATTATGATACTTAAATATTTTAATTAAGAAGGCATAAAGACTGTATCTACCTGGGCGTAAGGGGGGTAAAGTAAACAAGTTTGCAACCACTGTGTTGTGGGAATTACATGATAAACTGCTATAAAAATCAGGGGGAAAGGGGTGTATCTTCCACAGACTGGTTTTAGTCCCAACAATAATTTCATAGGCTGGGTGCATAGTTTTTTCTTTGAAATAAATTCATCCAGAAATCTCCTTCCCTCTGATTTTAGTTGATGTGCATAATTGCATAAGAGCAGGAGATGAGCTTTCAATTTTCCCAATTCTATTATCCCTAGTGCACTCATAAAATTTAATTTCCAGTTCCTAAACAGTAAATACTAGTTTGGATTTTTACAAAGGCTAAGTGATTTTAAACAGCCTTACAGCTCCTGACCTTTAACATATCTGTTGCTCTAAGGTAGATTTTCCCTTTGTGTGCTTTCCATACCTCTACAAATCTGAAGTTGAAGCTGAAATACATTACTGCAAACTGCAGCCTACCCGCAATCATAAATAAATTACACTCTCTGTGTCAACATTTAAAACCAAGTCACTAAATCATAACGTGCTGGGATGGAATTGCTGCCACTATCATCTACCAGTTACTGCTATCAAAGCATATAACCGGATTAGTGGGAAAACAGTTGTATTACTCATACATTTAAGCTCTTTCAAACAGCAGGTTTTCTTCTGGCAACAAAGCACAACACTTCAGATAAGAAAAATCCCAGAGGAAATCATGACATATTAACCCCTGGTAATCTTTACATGTCTTAATAGCTCATTCAACCTTTTCCCACTGGAAATAAATGCAAGAACTATATTAAATTAGTAGAACTAATGTATTTTAACACATCTACTTTTAAGCTTTTTGTTCCCTAGGATTTCTTCATATACCAGGCATGGTTCATTAAATCATCCTGTCACTTTCTAGAAGTGATTGGCATGAGCTTAAATCTGTGTCTCTCAGTTGTGGGCATGAATCATCATACATATGGGTTTTGTGGGACAACATCTTGGCAGAGGTTAGCAGTAAAACAACTCTCTAGTTACCTCAAAACCTCATTACTAAACACTCTGTGGATATTAAAGCTAACAAGCCATAAACCAACTGTTACATTCTTGGCCAAAAGAACCAGGGGGAAAGAAAAACTGTAGAAAACTTCCAGTTATTGCTAGTGTTCATCTATCCATCCACTAATATTGTATTAACTGAAAATTTTCATGTAGATTTTTGGACTTTTTAATTAGCCAATGATGTCTAATACCGGGATGTTTCAAGAGAAAATGTCCTTCAGCAGTAACATGAAACATATTGAATGAATCTACATTTCTTTAATCTAGAAATGTTTAAATTGATGTTTGGGGTCTGGTTTTATTAAGAAAGCACTGAAGTTGGACTTGATTTCGACATGCTTTCTTTGTTATGGAATATTCTGTGAAGAATAATGGTCATAAAAACATAGAATCCTTTAGGTTGGAAAAGACCTTTAAGATCATCAAGTCCAACAGTTAACCTAGCACTGCCAAGTCTGCCACTAAACCATGTCCCTAACTGCCATAGCTACATGACTTTTAAATACCTCCAGGGATGGCGACAACCCTATCAGTGAATAATTTTTTCCTATTATCCAATCTAAACGTCCCCTTCCCTCAAGCAGATCAACACTCCTGCCCAACTTGGTGTCATCCTGAGGGTGCACTCAATCCCCTCATTCAGATCATTGATAAAGAACAGAACTGACCCCAATACTGAGCCCTGGGAAACACCACTCATAATGGGTGATCATTTGTGTATCACTGTATCTCTAGATGAACTTCAGTTCATTTAGAAAAAAGTAAAATGAGATTATTTTAAAATTAGACAAGAATTAATGAACCCCCTGCCTTTTAACACAGTATATAAAAATTATTAAGTTTTTTACTAAAGGTATACAAGGAAGAATAAGTGGAAAAAACTAAGCAGTAAAATGAAGAATTTAGTATTTCAATAAAGATGACATCTCAGGCCTTCTAAGAAATCCTCCTAAATGAATGTCACGTATGTAATTTTCAAAGATCTAACCAAATGATTGGCATAATGATATTTCTAATGTATTTTGTCTTGCTTCAACTGCCAAGATATCTAAATCAAACATAAAAATGAAGCAACATACATGAAACTAATACCAACTTTGCGGATGAGTAAAGTGGATGAATGCTTTATTAGACCTATGTATATGCTTTTGTGAATAATCTTAAGAACAAATGATGTTAAGTGTGATAACATATCACCTTCTTAAGCAGTGTCACCTCTGGTGTTTAACTTCGGTGTGAGGCTTTGGCTGGACTGTGGAAAAACTGAAAAAACTGAAAAAAAAAAAAGGAAAAATCCTAAAAAAGAAAAGACCAAACTTCTGTGTTCAGTTCTCTTGCTTAAAGAATGCCTTGTAGTAGTACAAGGATTTGTTTCCTATCAGTGATTCCCTTTCTGGCAGAGAAATAAAATGTCAAAACACAACGTCTCTCACAATTCCAATATGTAAGCCATCTGAACACATGAAAACATAGGTTATACAAAAGTAACTGCAATACTGAAAGGATCTAATATGGACTTTCAAATAAGTGCACAACAAGAAATAGCACTATATAAATGATTTAGAGATACCATGTTCTATTATGTATATTTCTGTGAGTGCTGCCTTCCTCTGAGGATGAACGCAGCATGACCAAAAATCCTCTTCAGTTCTGTAGGCAAACACCTGATGCGTGCCTCTAAAGTTCATTCAAAGAAGAAAGGTACTTCCATATTGTAAGCTACAAACCACTGGGAAAATGTACTGTAGAAAAAATTCAAAGATTACTCGTCCTTTTTTCAACACAAATCCCAACCTTGGGGCCTCATTAGAATAACACTGAACTTTATCCATAAATAATCTGAATCTAAGGAAGGTTTAGCATTAAGATACGCTATTTTTTTGTCAGCTGGGAACAAATGAAGGAAAGAGTTTGGAAAGCTGTGTAAACCAGGAGGTAGTGGGGGTTCAGATTTTCCAGTGTTAAAAGCTGGCACAGTTCCACTGAACACAGTAATCAATTTCCAGCAGTTTAGGATTACAGTCTTTACTTTTTAAAACCAGTGAACCTAACAACAAGATTTCAGCTCTCTAATGTCATTACAGAAAAGCTTATTTCCTTTAATAATAATAATAAAAACATTAGTTTCTTTTTTTTTTTTTTTCACTGCAATCTAGACTAAAGAAAATGATCTAATCCACTGTTATAAACTTTAACAAAGGAAATGCCATAGTGAATAAAAGCTTCTCTCTATTATTTGGAGAAAGGTCTAGCGAGACTGACAGCAAACAATGAAGCAATAAGCAGTGTTCAAAGAGATTTCTGATACTGATATTTCAGGTCTTTCTCCCCACAGGCTGGCTACAACACATCTGTGGAAGTTGAAAATTGTTTCCAAAATCATTCCAGTTACTTACCACACAGGCTGTCTCTTGTCATTAAGAGTAAGTCAATGTTCCCATCCTAAATCCTTAGAATCAAACCTCTACTGTTCAACAGCTTAATAAAAAACAAAAAAAAAGCCTTGCCCAAGGCTAGAGCATGACATCCAAGGTATCAGCCTGAAAACTGAAAGATGCTCATATGTGGCAGGTGCACTCGCCCAACGAAAATAGGACTTCTATGAAGTGTAGCAGCTACTAATTGCCTTTATTCTTGGGGCTTCATGGTAGTTGGGACCTTTGGGCAGTGGGAGCCGCTGTTGACCTCAGGTCAGATTGGGCCTGGGCATCAATGGAGTCCCCTGGGGGAGCCATTTGGAGCTCGGCCCCTGGAGCAGCAGCTGCGGTCGAGGACTCTCCCCTTGGGTCAGGACACTGCCCAAGGAAACTCCTCAAGGTTCCTTGGGTCAGGACGCTGCCCTGAGCAGGTCCTTGAGGTCGAGAGCCCTCACTTGTCATGTAAGTGATAAAGCATTTTGGGTTGTCATTAAACCCTAGGGAGCGGGGCTTTGTTCTGTGTTTTAGGTTGTTGTTATACCCTAGGAAGTTGCTCTGCTCTCCTCTCACAGACATTCGAACCTGTAGTTTGCAGAGGGCTAGTTACCTGTGTTGACAATGAATTTTTAATTTTTGGTGCTTGCTTGTTTATTTGAGAGCCTCTGTAACACCATACCAACTTCCCCCTCCTCAAATCTATTTTATTTTGCCTTCAGCTTTCTTGAAATTCAGAAATGTGCACTTTAAATTCCAGGCAACTATTAGAAAGATGAAAATGCCATTCAAAAAACCCCCAAAACTAACTATTTTAAAGAACTATATAGTCACTCTATTATATAGAAACAGAAGTTTTAAGTCTGGGAGTCAAGTGTGAAGTGTATTGTTTCAAGAAAATTTACATATACCAGTCAAGTAGAAGATGTGTAACACAGAACAGAATTATATTGGAAAGGAGAATCTGACTACACAGAAGTTTGTTTAAATGACTTTTGCCCTTCACTCAAACGTGTAGATAGCAACAAATCTAGGACTTTTATTATACTTTACAAGAAACCAGTAAGCCAAATGTGGTATTTTGCAATATATTTTAAGTCTCTTAGCAGCTTGACATTTAAGTATCTCATATCTGGCATTAAAAATAATTTTCTTATGGCTTTGTTGACACTAAAAATTTTGCAGAAAGAACAGAATACTCACTGAAACTACATTCACAAAGTCATCGTCAGACAAGGTCTCTAACATCTCAATGACTGAGGTGCGGATCAGCTTCAATGTCAATCCACTGACACTCCCGCTCCTAACAGAAATCCATGAGATAATAGAAAAGTTGAATTTAAAAAATGTTACTTAAAACATACAAGGAAAATACAGAGCATTAACCAGCACTCTCACAATTCTCACACTAAATTTGTCAATACGTCTCCTAAATTCTCCAACTCATCATTAGAATCATTATATTACTATAACAAAAAGTTAAGTCCAAAACTGTTATTCAAAGCCCCAGTCCCGTGGCACAGGTGAAGTCATAACGGTACATCATTTCCTCATTTTCATTTCAAGAAATCTGAGATAGTTTATCACCTTCAATCAATGCATTATCTAAACATTTTCTACTCCTACACACAGATTTACAGCTTTAGATTTTCAGATACTCTAAACGCAGCATGTTTGATTCAAGGCGAAACCTAAGATGAAGTGAAGAAATAACAAATGTTGATAAAACTCACTGCTGATATGAAAGCACTTCACCACATGTAAAAGCATTAAATGCAAATTCTTCTACTGAGAATTTTTTCAGCATGAAGTAATCTGTTTGACACATCAGGTTCAGTCCCTCAACACTAGCTAAACAATGTTTTATCATAACCAAAACTGGCGTTTTATAAGTACGTATGGTCAAACATATCAAGTCTGCATACATTCTCATCTTTCTGGCTCATGAAATCATGATTAAATCTACTGTTACGCTTCTAGTAATTTGGTTTTAGATATGTGTTTTACAACAAATCTTGGCATGCACAAATCTTGGCATGCACATGAAAAAAATTTCAACTGATTACTTCACTAATTAAGAAGCTGAAAGCAGAATAATACCGAAGTGATTAAAAAACACTTCCTTGTGCCCAGTTTAAAAACCTTTCAGGTTTGGTTTGGGTTTTTTGGAACTACTTTTTCCTGTGTATTTAATTTGTTCATACCAAGATTTTTGATACTTGCATATGTAAGTACTTCTTAATCCTGTCTCAATCTTTCAGCATACAGAGATTTCTTTGATACATTTTAGTGCTGATATTCGTCTAATGTCAATATCCAGACATTAAACACTTACGCATCAACTAAAATAAGCATGTCTTTGGGAGATGCAGCTCCTTGGATATACCTGAAAGAAATAAAGGATATGAATGACACAAATTTGAAAACGCATTTGTTGCATGTGATGGAAGACACTCTGCAATCTCTAAAATAAATCTCACTGAACTCCTGTTGTAGCTAGTAGAAAATCATGTGCTACCATTTTCTCTCTTGCAGTGTCATCTAAGTAAACCAAAATCTAAACCACATTAGAAACATCTGGAAGTAGGATATATGGATCAAAATTCAGATGTTGATAACTGAAAAACATGAATGCTATTTCAAAGCTAGAGATCTTGATGACAGATGAATTATTACATCAGTGCAGTTTAGGGAAATATATTTAATCCTTTGAAAGAATATATCCAGCTAGCATGGGTCCAGGTATCAATACATATTATGCCTTGAGAGGCTTATAGAAAAAAAAAAAAAAATAAATAACCCCACTGTTATCTTGTATGATGCACTATAGTAGATATTGCATAACAAGGAATACTTGAAAATTGTTAGTTCAGAAGAATTAACTGATTTTTTGAAAAGAGAATAGCAGTATCTAAAAGTAAGGACTATTAGATATAAATAATCAGAAAAAATTGTCTTGCAGTCATATCTAGAAAATAAGTGACATACATATGTCAGTCCTTTAAAGAAAGCTTACCATGGTCTTCTGCGAACATCATACAGATCTATTTTGTTTGGAGTTCGACTTTTATCTACCCATGGGGAAGCTAAAAAGGAAAAATATTAATAAAATAAATTAAAAACTTTATCTTAAGTATTTTAAATACAGCAATACAATGAATCAATATCACAGATTTTACACTATATATATAAATACCAACATTTGGTATGGATAAAATTTTCTCTATTTGTGTAATCTGTTTATGAAACATCTATATACCCCTATATATATGAGAATATAATTTAATGCAATCCAACTATATATAGGTTAAGGTCTTGAATGGCCAAGCTGTGTTGAAGAAACAATTACTGACTAAAATTGACTTCACTGACTTCAATGGAACCAAAATTTCAACCAAAATACTTTAGAATATGTTATCAACTTTTTTTTTGACAATAAAGTACTTAATTTTTAAAAGTTATAGGTAAATTAATGTTGTATACAGTAATACTGTACTGATCAGTTATGCACCTAAAAATTATGCACTGACTCAAGAGAGCTTTACCTAAAAATACAAATTAAAAAAATAACATGGAAGTATCTTTTTTTTTTTTTCTGAAAGTAACATGGAAACAGTTGTGTATCTCTAAAGAAAATGCTAAGATTAATAACCTTTTGCAAAGATTTAATCTAAACTTTACCATAATTTTCAGCAAGAGTAGGAAACTTTTCCTTACTGAAAAACAAAATGAGCCTTTCAAAACCATTTGACAGCTTAATGAACACAAATAAATATGTGAAAAGTTACAAGAACTGAAATAATGTCCTGCAACTTGCTCTCTCAGTGTATGCCAACAGCATTGGGGGACATATTTCCTGATGTTAATCATTTTTATGTCTAGGCAACAAAGAAAGATATAGGCAGCTCCAGGATTCTTCCTGAAAAACCATTCATCTAAGACGAATGGGAAGAATTCTGATAACTCAATCCATCAATATAAAAAGAAGCCACCAGATTAGAGTGACTGTCTATTTTTGATTTTACTAAATGAGCCCTTTCCTATGTGACAATAACCTGAGTTGGCACATCAGCTAATATGTGCCAACTCAGGTTATTGTCACATAGGAAATGGTTCATTTAGTAAAGAACTCAATCAGAATATTTACTCTGAGTATAACCCACAGGACATTTATCAAGATACATTTATCAGCCACAGAAAACACTGCATATTGTTGTACAACAGAAAAACATCAAACTCTATACATGTATTTTCTACGATCTCAGACTAGACCACCTGAGAGGTCCTTTGAGACCTGAAGGGATAAGGCTGAAATTTCCAGAAATAGGAGAATTGAATTTTTGAGACTAGTATATGTCAAATTTGTAACTTAAGTATCATTAATTAGGTATGCACAAGTTGAATTCATGAGTAATTTATGAGCCTAAAGCCACGGTTAGCACATGTTCAGTCATGGACTTTTTGGATCTGTCCAGACTAACCTATCTATTGGAAACCCATCTAAAAATCCATCCTTGTAGTACACTCCCTAAGACTTGCAAAATCTGCATCCAGTGTACTAATTTCAGTTTGTATTGTAAGTGGTTTAGGGAAAATAGCAAATATAAATCAAGGTACTGACAAACACTGCTATATCTTTGCCCAAATTCTCAGTCTTTCCACTAACATCCAATAAAAGGCTATGCCCTATCAAATATGTTCCCCTGAACTGACCCATATCTTAGACAGTCCTTACAAACTGAGAATTATCTGAATGTATGCATCAGGATTTATTTCAAAACAATGGATAAAATGCAATTTACACTGCTAGTGTGACAATAACTCTTAGCAATTTCCATTAAGAAGTGAATTAAAACTTTTATTTTTTTTTAGTGTTATTTTCATATATATAAGTGTAACTCCTTAACTGCATTTTTCAAAGCAAATGGATGGTGGTTCAAAGAGAATTTGAATGCAGAAGCTGAAGAAGAGTGCTTCTAACATCATCATATTCTACTGTAACGGTGGATACTGACTAGTTATCAATTTAAAATTGAAACAATTTTCTAAAGTTTCACAAGATAACAGACTAGCTATCATAAATTAACTCCTGAAAACATTACACGAACATTCACCTACAATGTATCTGATGTCATAATCTTCAAGAAGATGGTGTGACTTACTTCACATAATATTTTGAACTACAATCTAACTTTTCTACATTCTGAACTAAAATTTACAGAAATATGGGTTAAGATTACATTTTCTATGTGTAACAGAAGAAAATATGAGAAACAATTCAGCTACATTTTTCTGCAAAATTTGAGAGCTACAAATACATGTTAAGGTAATACCACCTGACAGGTAAGCACCTCACTTCCTTGAGGTGAACACCCCTTACCTAGACAGAACACACATGGGAATTGGGCTTTTTTTAGATGAAAAATAGTGTGCCAATTCTTTCAGAAACATGAAGAGGCATAACTAATACTAACTTAAACTTGTGAGAAAACACCAAAGAGCAAAATTTGAAATGCCTGAAATTTTCTCTATATTTCCAAAAGCACAAAAAGGCTCTGTATTACAAAAGTTGGGGTTTTTTTTAAACTGGAATACAAATTAGAATAAAACTTTTCTGATTTTTTTTTTTTTTCTTTCCCTTTCTTTCCCTCTCTTCATGGAGAAAATCTTCAAAACTTCTGGTTGAGACAGAGTAAGATGAAGGTTCTGAAGACAAATCCTTCAAAATAGCTCTTCAGAGAAGGTCTTTCTTTTAAGACTTGAGCAACTAAGACTTGCACTCAGTTCTACCATTGCTAGAAGATTGCAACAAAGTTCAAACTGTCCCTTTCTGGCTACATCTATATTATTAATTTAAAAAGCACAACAAAAAGTAAGACATTCACCAGAACTAGACTTAGAACAATTATGACAGTCTGGGTACATACAAAAGAAACTCTGAGTAAACCACTCAGCACAGTACTTACAGCCTGCCTAACACTTTTGGAGATTACTGTGAGCGGTAACACAGTTTTTTATTTTGGGAGACAGACTGAGTGAGAACACAACAGCTAAATTCTACCTCCCTTTCACTAGCTTGGACCTTTCAGCATGCATAGTCCTGGAAAGATTGTCATCAGCTTCAGAGATCTTTAGAAGGTCTTTAAAAACATTTTTGCTTACCATGCTATTAAGCCTGTATTTTCTGGTGCCACATGTCAATAAATATTTTTTTCCTAATTAATATATTATATTCTGTTGAGACAATTATAACAAGCACATGCTTAAGCTTCCATGTGAGGATTTTTTTCTGGATTTATGCTGTGACTAGATAATATTTCATCAGATATTAATTGGATCATACAAATACTAGTTAAGAAATATAATGTTTACTAAGAAAAATAGTTCTATTGATCTTTATGATGTTTTCTACTACAGTTTACATAATCTAGTAGTGAGTCTCTTTATGGCTAAACATAAATGAAGACTAAACCCTTAGTATCTAAAATTTCATTCACACCAAAGAAGTGCTGAATTCCCTCTTCAACATCAAGAATTAACATGACTAAATTACTTATTCTTCCTCAACTCTCTCTGGATTAACACGTTTAATTTTAGATGGCTTTGAATGGTCTTAAACCCATTCACTGGTTTTGGAAACATTCTGAGTATTTAAGGATCTTACTGAAATTGCTATTACTAGGAAACTGAAATTCCCTTAGGACATCTGATGTCTAATGATCTAATTTTAATTTACCCTGATTTCATCTTTTTAAAAAAAAAATAAAAATATGATAAATGCTGTCTATGCAAAAATAAGTAATTATGCATTTATAATTACATAGGAAATAACTAGAATGGATGGACAACACCGAAAAAGACACGTCTTGCCTTGGTCCATATACATGACACACTATAAAGCCATTTGGGAAAACTGGCTTACATCTTACTGACAAAAGCCGTTATATGGTCTAAGCTGAAAGTAAAATGAAATACACAAAGAATATGATTACACATTTTCCTAAATAACTAAAATAGAAGATCAAGCATTTTGAGATATATGTTTTCATTTATATAATCTGTTGTTTAAAACATGCATTTTAATCAGATGTCTTGGAACCTGGCTCACTGAACGTCTTGAAGAAGTCAGCCTCACCGTGTTTCAGTGTTGCATACTAGTATCTTTGAACTTTGTCAACACTACACAGTTCTCTGTTGCATACATTAGGCTTTAGTCATGTTCTCCTTTGATGATTTTCTTGTTTAGCATATGGTTAGATTTGATATTTTATAAAATATTCATTGGATTAGATATCCCTCCCACTTCTGCTGTTTGTATTATGGAGATAAGAGTCTGGCTATATTTCAAGAAAGAATAAGGCATGCTCTTCTGTTATTTCTGCACATGTAGAGTGGAAATCCTCAGTTTTATTGATTACGTGCAAAACCATGCAATGCAGTACACAGGCTGTCTCAAAGCAAAGTGACAGTAAATACAAGTATTCCTCAGGAAATGGAGACCTTGGCTACATCTGCCCATTTTTTAATTCATGAGATGATTCCAGAGGCATAGGTGAGTGTCTTGGGGGAGGCTGTGAGAGACGAGAAACCAGGCCTATGAGAAACTAAGACAAACAGCCTGGGAAAGCAAAAGCTGAGGCTGATTGAAGAAATGCCTCAAACACTCGCAAGACAAAACTCTGAGTCACGGGGTGCACTCTGCGGAGGCCGAAGCTGATAACGCTGACCGATGTAACTGGGGGAGAGAGCCTTGTGGAGACAGGACGGCTCTGCTCTGGGGCACCTGGGCAAATTTCAAGGGCCATGTGTCTGGTGAATGAACTTTGCTTCATTATCCACAAAATGCATATTAAAGTTAACACCCCTCAATATGCTAATGAGAGCTGACATGATCGTGGTAATTACATCATCCCATGAAACACCTTACCCCTCCCCATACATGAGATACATAGATCTGTGGGTCGACCGAGGGGACAGACCCAAGGAAAGTGGGTATAAATCAAAGAGGAGAAGAAAGGATTCTCTCTCTCTGACCCCTTCTCCCTGCACCCACCCACACACACCCCACCCCGGCCGTCTGGAGAGAGCAGTGAAGCAAAGAAGATGGATGCCAGCAAAAAAGACGGCCATCTCCTGGAACCCTCGCCAGAGGGATCAGCACAGGAACACAGACTGGTGATCTGTAGTCCCCCATTCCCTCTATCTCCCTCTTTTTCTATTAAGAAACGCAAAGCATATTATATTGGTTGCCACAACTTGCTCTGTACTTAGCCAATTATCATGTGTTCAATCAGTACACTGTAGGTAGTTAATAAATGCTTGCACTTGGAGACTTGTTGTCCACTCCAATTGGGGATTTGTGAATCTGAGTCACTTGTCCCACTCGTCTGAGTGGGACGTGACAGAGGCCTTCCTGAAACTCTTGCTGAAAGAGATCTCAGTTACATCTACACTGCTCTACTGGTTAGGTGTGCATGTGCAAGGAACAGAGAGGCATAGATTAATTATTTACATCTTTACATCCCTGAGTCACATATAGGGAAAGAGGCTAAAAACTGATAGTAAGACAGGTAACATATGCCAATTATCAAATCTCAGACAGCATCATCTTACTCTGGTGCAAACTTCATTACCTTTCCATCTCAGAGGGTTACAAGGTAGTCAACATCAATATAGCATTTACCAGGTCAGGCAAACAAATATTCAAGTTGAATTTTACTTTGCTCTTTCTCAAATATTCATGTCGATATTCAGAACATGCATAAACAGAGACTATTCAATCCCCTGTGCTAGATTCAGTAAAATCTTCCTCAGATGAAGCAAAGGTGCAACCTATAACTTTGTCTTTAGTTTCATTTTGTATTTCTTCTATTTTATAGTGAACTTAACGTGAACAAAACTGGATTCAGGTATGAGATAGCCCACACTTGTTGGGAAATGTGGTATTCCCTAGCTCATTACTCAGCAAGAAGTCATGTGAGTTTTGATGTGGCAGCAGCACAATTGCAGAATTATTCAGTTATTTTTCAATAAAGGTGAAAAGTGATGAGACATGGTAGTTAAAAATAATAACTAGCTATAACTTAAAAATAATAAATAGCCTTAACTTTAATAACCCCTAACATTAATCATCATAAAGTCTTTTGCAGCACTATATTTAAAACTCAGGATATTTAACATCTTTGCTGGTGACATGGGCAGTGGGATTGAGCGCACCCTTGGCAAATTTGCTGGCAACACCAAGGTGTGTGGTGTGGTCGACACTGGAGGGCAGGGATGTGTCATCCAGAGGGACCTGGACAGGCTGGAGAGGTGGGCCTATGCAAACCTCATTAAGTACAACAAGGTCAAGTGCAAGGTCCTGCACATGGGTTGGAGCTATCCTAAGCAAAAATACAGGCTGAGCAATGAGTTGATTGAGACCAGCCCTGCAGAGAAGGACTTGGGGGTATTAGTGGATGGAAAACTGAATATGAGCCAGCAATGAGTACTCGCAGCACAGAAGGCTCCTGGGCTATATCAAGAGAAGTGTGGCTAGCAGGTCAAGGGAGGTGATTCTACCCCTTCACTCTGCTCTTATGAGCCCCCCCTTCAGTGCTGTGTCCAGCTCTGGGGCCCCCAACATAAGGACACGGACCTGCTTGAGCAGGTCCAGAGGAGGCCATGAAGATGCTCAGGGGGCTGGAGCACCTCCCCTGTGAGGACAGGCTGAGAGCTGTGGTTGTTCAGCCTAAAGAAGAGAAGGTTCCAGGGAGACCTTATAGCAGTTTTTCAGCACCTAATGGGGCCTACAAGAAAGCTGGAGAGGGTCTTTTTATACAGGCATGAGGTGAAAAGACACAAGGTAATGGTCTTTAACTGAAAGTAGGTAGATTTAGATTAGATATAAAGAAGAAATTCTATACTGTGATGGTGGTGAGGCACAGAAACAGGTTTCCCAGAGAAGCTGTGGCTGCCCCCTCCCTGGCAGTGTTCAAGGCCAGGTTGGACGAGGCTGTGAGCAACCTGGGCTAGTGGAAGGTGTCCTTGCCCATGGCTGGAAGGGTTGGAAATAGATAGTCTTTAAGGTCCTTTCCAACCTAAACCATTCTATGATTCTATGTTGATCATCATACAGAAAAGAAAGGATAATCATCTAACAGATTGTTTTTCATAAGGTATTACCTATGTGCTTATGGGCAATACTGAGCTCAGTTTAATCCAAAATCAGTTCAGCAATCTATTTATATGTGAACAGTCCATACACAAACAAATCCATTATCTTCTTGGTCCCAATATGCCTAAAGAAACAAAAGCAATTTGAACGCAACACATATTGCAGTGTGAAACTTAAAGTTAACCTCTTCAATGTCTCTGTGTTATCTTAATTCAAAGGTAAATATTTCTGCTTCTGCATTTATAAAGTGAATTTCATCAATAAATGTGTTGCTGACACTGGTTTCACCTGGACTAGCTACCATCCTCACAAAGGGGGCTGGAGTATCAGAGCTTGAGAAGAAGAGGTACAGAAGCAACAAGATGTTTTGTTGGGGTTTTGTATCTGTTTTTCTCCTATAAGAGCAAATTTTGGAGATTTCAATTTGTATCATAAAAACACAGAGATGGTATGAACTTCACTATGAATGTAGGGTGGCCTGCTAGATGCAATTTCATTAACTCACTAGAAATTACACATTATCCTGTAACTAGGTGGATCTGCTTGCACAACTACAGCATTCAGCACATCACTTTTGAAAAACGAGTCACAGTAAAATCTTACAATATGATTGTTAGATTTTCCATGTCGTGAGCATAGTTAGATTCAAATCATGTCAGTCCATGTTCTTTGCTCCCAGATTTCAACAAAAAAAAAGGAAGTGAATGATACTCAGATAGTCTTATTTCTATGCAAAAAGTAGAACTATCCAACTCACACTAAGGAACTAATTGATAATTTATAAGCTGCATAAATGGGAAAGTGGTTTGGGTTTTGTTTTGTTTTTTTACTTTAATGGTTCCTTTAAATGTTGAGTTGTCAAATATAAAAAACTTTTTTTTTTTTTAAAAAAAGGTGAAGTACTCAGTTTTTCAAAGTTTTTGATTCATCTTGTATGGATTTTTTAGGCTTTCTGGTGTCTTAGTATCTGCTTCAGTAATGATGTTTTTGTAGAGTTCAATATCATGGCCACAACACTATTGCTTGCCATTAATGGTTAACACAAGAGCAGCTGTGCACAGCACATCCTTCATTTGGAGATATACCATTTTATTTTATTAGAAATTGATTTTTAAAGCTCTTCCATTATTAATTTGTCTAAGCAGGGAATGCTCCAGCAGTTGAGTGAGACCTGCTTCACTGACATCTGGAAACAGGTTCACGCTTTTTTTACTTTTTTTTTTTTTTTTTTTTTT
>NW_020799092.1:72264873-72291048 GCF_003259725.1 Athene cunicularia
CAAACTTGTAGCAAGGGGAAGAGATAATACTAGCTCTTCTCTATCTGTATTTTTAATCAGAATTTTAAGACTTTGGGGACAAAATAATTTTTCTGGATAATCAACACTGCACCATTATCTTTTCTTTATCTGTGAATTTCTCCATTTAACACCTTGTAAGCTCTAATTACATAGGAATATCCTAGTAAAATACTGCCATGAGCGATATAAAAAGACTTTTCTGTAATTAATTCAAGCTCCCGTCATATTATAATTATTTATTATGTAGATAAACAAAGGCTATCCACAAGGCAAATCTATAGTAAAAAAGTAAAGAATAAAATGGTTCTTATTGCTGTACTCTTCAGCACTGATATTACAAAGATCCTGAGAAGATTAACACACCTACTGATGTTTAAACAATGCTTTGAATTTAAGTATGAGTTAATGAATATAATAGCACACTGAATCCTAAAAAAACCCTTGGTGTTATACATATTCCTGGCTTGAATCCCTAACCTTCAGAGGATGGCTGAAGAAGTAATTTTAACTCTCTATACCAGTTCATTTTATGTGAAAAATGAGGACAGTGGTATTTTTATTACTTTTAAACAGGAACGTGTTTTGGCGATGAAAATTAAGCTCTGTGTTATATGCCATGCAGTATACATATGCCCTGCAATGTAGCATAAAATAACCTAGGGGTGTTTGAGAACATGAAGCCTCCTAAAACAGAGCTGGAGAAGCCTGTAGTATAGAAGAAACAAAACATCATCCAGTGCTGTCTATTGGGAAAGGCTGCCAGCATGTGCTGTCCCTTCAGTCACACTGTGGGACTGTCTAAAGGATTCTCATAAAATTCTGACTTGTTCTGTTTACTAGTATAGATAGACCTTTAAAACTGAGGGAGCAGATGAGCTTAAGAAACATCTGTATGCATGATTAAGACATACTCTGATGTGTTTAAAGTAAGAATTAAGATTATGTAGGCACTCAACTACAACACTGAAATTCTGTTCAGTATCTACTCATTTAGCTAAGATGGACTCTAACTTCACAGATACTTTGAAATTTGAATTTAGTATTTTTCAAGTAAACAGAGTCATATCTCCATAAAAGGACTGCCAATATCTCAAAATGCTGCTCCATGTTTAGTTCACCTGGAAGTCTGGCAAAGAGTCAGTCTCCTCAGGAAATACTATTTCTCTTAATCAGTATGAAGTTCCTAATGTTGGCCTCAGAAGTTGATACTGAGCACTTTTTACTGGCTTTCTCACAGTTATATGAGCCTGGGCATAGCCAAAACAAAGTCCTCCATTACTTATTTCCTTTCTTCTCCCACCCTCCTGCTCTACCATGGGTAAGGTCAAACAAAGATGTCAAATATGTGTGTCTAGGTTACGTGATAAGAGAAGGGTCACAGAGCTGCAGGCTGGAAGCTGGTTTTGTCTCTATGGAAGAAAAAAAAAAAAGCAAAACAAAAAAAAACCAGCAAGAAGGCTATGCAGCACTTTGGGAGAGGGGAAGTTGGCAGACATACCATATTGAGAAAGCAAGTTTTACATTTAATTTCCCATAGGCATTTGTTAAATCTTCAGATGGAATTGGGAAGAGTTAGAACATCTGGGGACAGAAGAGTATTTCTTTTTCAGTTTTATGAATTGCCTCAAATTTTTGGATCTCGATCAAGTGTGGCACATTCCCACATTCAGCACAGTGCAGACCAAATACTGTCACACCAAGTCTAGGTTCAACATTTCTTCATAAAAGCTGTTGAATCTACTCATGCATCATCCTGTTACTGTTATTGTTATATAAAACCCACTCACCACAACCTGAAACTATCCGTAACAGTAATACACATTCTAGTATTACCTTTGGCAAATATTATATAGTATACTTGCTTGAGAGAGCTGAGTCGGTGTTGCTGATCAAACAGGCTTTTTATTAAACATTCATCTAAAGCAAGAGTGTGTTTTCAGTTGAGTAATCCTTTGCAGTCAAACTTTCTGAAGTGTATTTATTGCTATAACTCTAAAGCTACCTCCATCACATTTAACTGCAAATAAATGTCTGCTGCCTGCAGTCCAAAACAAAATGCATCCCTTACTAATGATCTTTATCTTACAAGAAAAAGTAAACAAAGAGAAAGGTAGTATCTGGTAAAAGGCACATAAAGTGTTTTTTAAATTTGTTTAATTAGTAATTGCTACAGTGAAAATAGTATGCTTCCCGTTGCAGCTTTTTAATGAAACATTGATTAACCATTATAATCTTCATTGCCTCTGTAATTAGGAAGGATTTCAAGATTAAAAGAGGAACAGGTTGGTTTGTACCTACACTTCCAAGCAGTCTGCCAAAAATTTGATATTAAATTGTTCTTTCAGATAGCTGCTTTCTAAATCCTAGCAGTAAAATTTGCTGGGTAAATACCTCACAAAATGTAAGTAACTTACTATCTGTCAAACCGTATTCAACTTCTTTAATTAAATTATTTTTGCATAACGGATTTGTCCACTGCTCTGTGGTTAATTATAAATTAAATCAGCAGTCTGATCTATATTAAAGCACCTTTCTGTCTACTTGGAGTCAATGAAGTTCTACATGTTCAAGTCCACAGGGAATGGATTCAAGATTAAAAAAAAAAAAAAGGTTTATTTTTCAAACTCTTGCCACAAAAGTTGTAAACAACATTATAAAATAACCCCAAAACATTACAATTTTATGTCTTTGCAAGTTTCAATTGGATTGGAATGAATTGGCAATTTCAATGATCTTGATAAAATGCTGTCACATTACTGTTTTTAACTTGACTCAAAACCTACTGAAATCCAATGTCTGGGCTAGAATTAGGCTAGTGTTGTCTTAAAATGACAGCATAAAAGATAGTACCAGTTTCTATAATTAGAAGTATAAACTCAAAAATTAAGCAGGAAGATGTACATCTAGTACTACTGAGAAGGTGCTTTAACTTTTATAATTTGTGCTCTTGCCATCTCACAGAGAATCCAAATTTTCAACTTGGTGGCTTACAGTTTTCCCAACAAAATTCTTCTGATTTTGTTTACTGTTTCCAAAAATTTGCCTTTCAGAATTCCATAATATCAATTTTTAGGAAAGTTTGCTTAAAAGGACCCTACGGAACACATTTCAGCTTTCTTTCATGGTAGTAGTGAAAACTGAATCTTAGTCTTGAGTTATATATAAATAATGGACAAACTGTTCCCTTGCAGAACAAAGGCTGGGAACTTCTACAGATTTTTTTAAACCTGGTAGAAACCAGAATTTAAATCATGCATTCAAGAAAACTGAGACCTCAGACAAAAAACAAAAAAAATAAATTATTTACATGCCTGGTCCTATCTTACCTTCTGCAGACAACTCAAATTATGATTGCAAACCGAACTTTAAGAAACACAAAGGGTTTTCTCATACAAGTTATGTGTGGGAGATAATCGGAAAAGCTGATAGTGATTTCCTGTTGAACAGAAGAAAAGAAATGGCAACAAATTCCCCAAAATGCCACCATGTAAATTAAGATTCCTTTTTTTCTGACATGACTCAAGATAGCCTCTGGGCATACACTAGACAGTAGTATGGGATAATAACCTCAAGGTCCCTGTGGCTGCGGATCAGACAGGAGCATACACAAAACAGTACCATGTCTAACAGAACACAATACTTATGCACTATATGCCTTTATGTTTGTGTCTGGCTTTTCTGGACAGGCTTGCCAATGCAAAAAAAAGTAACTGAAATTCTGACTTCAGTTACCTTCTGGCACATGAATATTTCATATTTTTAACCATTTTATTCTAATTCCCTGATTTCAATGCAGTTTCAATTAAATTTTACTAAATCTGATCCCATTAGTCACATTGCATCTTCTCGCTATGGAAAATAAGTTTAGAAATGAAAGCCTAAACAAAAGAAATCCCTCCCCTATAGCTTCATGAGAATGTATTATTTACTTGGATACTGGTCACAAAGGATTTTGTATGTACTGCTTACAAGGCTGTCTATGAGCAAAAATGCCTCCGGTAACGATATGTTTGTAACATGAAGACTGAGGCATTACAGTTGGCTGTGAATAAACTCACTTAAAATGTCTGAACCATTTGATTTAAATTATTTGAAAATTTCACTAGTCACTCTGTTAACGTATTTTAACAATTTCAGCATATTTTAACTGTTTTTAAGAATTATTAAATGTCCAAAAAATAACTAAATGCCCAGAAAATATCCACATTTGGGGCAAAAATATATTGTATATTAAACCTGCAACATTTCACATTTATTATATGTTAATAGTAGCTCTGTGTCAATGACAGGTGAAGTAGCCTATCACAACTTGAATAGAAAATTTTCGTCATGCAGAATCCAAAGTACTTGCAAGCTAACTCCATTACATCCAGTGTAATAATTTTCAGATTGTTTGCAAACAGCCACACTATGGCTTGTACCTAGTTTTTGCACTGATAGATGAACATGGACAGAAAACATATGGAGTCTTCTTCTCATCTGCAATCAATAAGCCAACAAATGCAATCTAGTTTCTGAGCAGAAGGCATTTGTGTGGTGCTACTTTCTTTCAGCAAACATTAATAAAGGAAAAAAAAATATTAAGGGAAAACAGAAAAGATTATGCAGTAAATTGTAGTATCACATAAATGTGCTTATTTCTTCAGATGAAAACAGTCTGTTCTTGAAAAATGAAGGGCCCTACATGCACCAGCAGACTGCAGCCTCCTAGGTGGTTGCTGCCTATGTTCAAGCCCACGTTTACATGGTGCAGACACGTAACCTGGGATTACTGATGTGGGAAGAGGGAAGGAACAATAAGCTGCAGGAAGTCTCCTTGGAGCCTCTGCCTCTTGGCTTGGGACCTTCATTTAAGCTTAAACTCTTGTTCCTTGCCTGAGCTACACTGTATGGATGTCTGTGCATCATGGTTTATTTTGCTGATCCTGACCTTGACTCACGGACCTCTGTGCCTAACATGAGACTGCCTTGTCAATACGAATTTATCGGTCTGCCATGTGAAGCTGACCCCAGGACAAGCACTGTGTGCATCAGGAGGTCTCAGTATGACTTACTTTTTTAACCTTGTCTTTTCTACACATTAGCATTTGTGTTGAAGAAAAAAATAATAAACAAGTAACACCCTACTTCTTAAAATACGTGCTGACTACACTGTTACTTCTGAACTGATGGTAATTCTATAAAAAAGAGTAAGATTGGAAGTAAGTCAAAAAGCTTTCTTCATGTGGATGAGTACCTCTGCCCTGGATGATCCATCAGTTGTACACTTCCATACCTGCCCAGTAGTGCTGGTATTCCTCGATACTCTCTACACAGATACTGCAAACACAACTAGACATGTATGAAAACAATTACACATGATGTTGTTTCTCTTGTTCTGAATGAGTATTAAGATGTGTGAGTTTCTTCCAAGTTTTCTTTTGAAATTGGAGGAAAACACATACTGAAAAGGAAAACTCTACTGTGATGGAGGCTGCTCACTCTCCCCATCAGCTATTTATACACACTTGTAAGACCCCTCTGAGTCTCATCTCTTCTAGGCTGAAAGCTAGCTCTCTCAGTCCCTCCTCAAATGAGAGATCCTCCAAGTCTTTAATCCTCTTTGTGGTTTTTCAGTAAACCACTGTTTACTGCCTCTCTTATACTGTAGAGTCTCGAATTGGATATTTCACTCCCGATGTGTCTTAGCAGTGCTAAGTCAAGAGGAATGATAACCTCCTCCACCTGCTAGAAATGCTTTGCCTAATGCATCCCAGGCTGTCATTTGCCATGCCCAACTGGTCCATCAGGACCTCCAGGATTTCTTCTATAAAGTTGCTCACCAGCTAGTCAGCCCCCTGCAGTTATTCCTCTACCAGATACAGAACCTCACATTTCCTGCCAGCTCAATTCTCCAGCCTGTTAAGGTCCCTCTGAATGGCAGGACAATCATCTTGTGCATCAGCCACTCCCAGTTTTGTAACATTTACAGACTTGCCAAGGGTGAACCCTGTCCCACCATCCAGGTCACTAATGAAAATGCTGAATAGCATTGGCTCCAGTATTGAATCCTGGGGTACATCACTTTTGACTGGCCTCTGGCTGGACTTCACACCACCTCTCTTTGAGATCAGCAGTTCAGACAGTTTTCAGTCCACCTCATCATCCATTTATCTATCTAAGCTGTACTTCATCAGTTTGTCTGTGAGAATGTTAATGGAGAAAGAGTCCAAAGACTTATTGAATTCAAGACAAATATCATTACTGCTTTTCCCTCATTCACCAATTCTGGCATCTCATCACAGCCAGTTATCAGGCTGATCAGAAATGAATTCCCCATTCACCCATGTTCACCACCCCCAATAACCTACTTGTCCTTACTATGCTTCAAAATAGTTTCCAGAAGGACTTGCTCCATTACTTTCCCAGGGACTAAGGTGAATTTCACACCTTGCCGTTCCCCTGATTATCCTTCTTGCCCTTCTTGAAGATAGAAGTGATACTAATTTCCTTAGAAAAGAAGGAACCTCAGGAATCTCTACGAGTTTCCATGACCTTTCAATGATAATCAAGGATGGCACTGCAATGACATCCACCAGTCCCCTCAATACTCATGGGTGAATTCCATCAAGTCACAAGGACTTGTGCATGACCAGTTTGTTTAAATGTCCCCTAACCTGATCCTCCTCCACTGAGGGCAAGTCAACATTGCTCCAGAATTTCCCTCTGATTACAGAGGCCTGCAATCACTGAGGTGTGGTCATACAAATATTAAGATAAAGAAGGCAGTGAATAACTTGACCTTTTCCATGTCTTCTGTCAACAAGTCCCCTGCCCCAACATGGAACAGCAGGCCCACATTCTGCAGCAAGTCCATGTTTTCCTCAGTTTTTCTTTTGCTGCTGATGTTCCTGTAAAAGCTCTTATTGGTGTCCTTCATATCCCTCAACAGATTCAGCTCCAAGTGGGCTTAGACTTTTCTAACTCTGTTTCTACATGCTTGGACAGTGTCTCTGTATTCCTCCCAGGTCATCTGTGCTTGCTTCCACCTCCTGTACACTTCCCTTTTAAATTGGGAATTTTATCAGGTATCTTCATCACCTGAAGATAGAGATTCCTGTCTTGGTTCTGATACAACTCCATAAATGTATGTAAAAAGGCAAATGCATTCTTACAATGCTGAAACCATCTCTTTAAAGAAAGACTAATTTGTGATATATGTAACTTTAAATGTAAGAATAACTATATATTACATCCTTCCTAAAAGTTCTATTCACTTTATTTGTTTATTCTTCTGAACTCTTTTATTAAACTACTGTTTACTTACTCTTGAGTTGTTCAGAGCTCATAGAATAGCTAATAAAAATCTTAAAATTACTCTTGGCACCTTCATATCAGAATGAATGGTTGCCAGCACAGTAATAGAGCCTAGCATTTCTCTTTACAGATATACTGCCATTGGAACTAATGAAAATGTTGATACTAAATACCCTCACTAATCTTTAGAATTATTTTAGGCAAGACACACTTTCTTAAATAATTTAAAGAAGAAAAAGTTCTGTATGAGGAAACTGAATAAAACTCAAGCTGATTAAAACTCTAACCAAAAGAGGTGGAAGAAAAAAAAAAAGATTTGAAGCCCATGGAAATATTCTGCATCTTTGGCTCTTCTATGCCATTTCTGTCTTGATGTTTGAGAATGGGATCTGAACTGAACATATTCTAGGGAAAAATAGTTAATAAAAAAAAGGAAGCTATGTGCTAATCTATAAAGACTGAAGTTGACCTCAATGCAGTCTCTAATGTTTCTATTGGGGCATCTTGAAAGGTAAATATAGGAAGTTCCTTTTTATCCCTGGCACTTGTTCTGCCATCACTGCAAATATCAACATATATATGTGTTCATGTGTGTATTTCTAATACTTATCTTTATTGCACATCTGTACCTATCCATCTACACAAATATCTTCCTAAATCTGGCTTGCCTTGATTAAATATTTTCTTCTACTTCAAAACAAAATCAAATGTAACAGCACATACAATGTGCTTTTCTCCTCAGTAAAATGACATTTTTCATAAGAAACATTGATGGACTAATTAAGTCATAATATTAAAGGAAGCGAGTACTTTGGCACCATTACTTCCTCTACCTGATGCTGTTAATTATTTTTGTAAAATAGTTTCCTATTCTTATTATACTGCATCTAATTACTATTGTATCTAAGCCTAATACCATTTATTATCATATATAAAGAAGAAGGTCTGAGGAAAGGAACTGCCATGCATCTCAACCTAGGTTGAGAAGGAACGAAGCTGTCTTGTCCTCTTGATAGAGACAAGAGAACACAAATGTACCAAAGCATCAGACAAAGCACAGCTGAAAATTATATGAAATCATGTATGTGATGCTAAAGCATTGTACAACAGTACCAAAAATAGAATATATTTAGGAAACAATGGGATATATGTAATAGAAAAATAACTTTATATTTCACATATACTCTCCACCCGTAGGGTCACTCATAAAAAGATCCTTTCATGCTGCTGGTTACTATGGTGACAAGAACAGCCCAAGAGCCTACTTAGGACACGAGTGATGTACCATCTAGCCCATTATTCAAGGCAGTGCCATACTATCAGATAAAAACATTAGTTCAAGAAACCTGTGATTGAAGTCACTCTCTACAGCTAGAGGTACCAAAGACCAATTTTTTATTTTTTTTTTTTAAGGGAGGAAAGACTGAGTGGATATATTTCAGATAATAATGAGCAGACTTATCTATGTATGTTAATTTTAGGTTTGATACTTCCAAATTATTTCACAAACATCAATACTATGAAGAAATTAATCACTTTGAATCATGCTTCCCTAAGGCCAATATAATGAAGCACTGTTTTACAATTTATAATATCACTTCAAAAAAGCAAATGTGAAAAACATCCATTCCAGTATATGAAACTTGATTTCATTTTCAGAACATTTGTGTGCGTCAGGAAACTGAGACAAAGAGTTTACAAAAAGAGAAAGATGGACAACCTTGCACAAAGACATATTCCAAAAATCTAGAACCCAAAGAGCTTACAATTTGAGCTATAAATGGAAGGAAGCGGGAAGGAGAAGACTCACAGAAAAATGCACATACAATTTCAGGACTGTCAGACTGCTCTAGCTTAATCTGTGTGTGCAGATTTTAAGAATTGGGGAGTTACTCAGAAATTTATGAAGTTAATTTCTGACAGGACTAGACAGCTAATAAGGACATAGACACTTATCAACAGAGTAAGCAGGTGTGAGGATCTTTAAATTTGCATTTAGATGGAGTATATACAAGCAAGATATCCACTTGCAAAATAGGGAAAACGAGCTTCTCCCATTTTATAGAGGTACTCTGAGGAAGAATACATAGAGATTCTGAGGCTTCTGTGTCGTGTTGGTAAACAGTAGGAGTAAACAGGTTAGCTAGACGTAAGAATATATTTTTCAATACATGCGATAATCTTACACTTGAAAATGAATTTCCTAGAGATTGACACACGGATGCATTTAAGAAACACTTCTTTTTCAGCACATGGAAAACATCACTATATATTAAGCAGTGACAAATGGTGACCCCTAACACACCTCTAATACATCTGAAAAGCACTGAAACAGAACAACTGGAAATAAAAGAAATATTAAATTAGCATTTTCAATATTATTTTTTCTGCAACATCTCACTGCATTTATTTCATGAGCATCTAGCATGACAAAACAAACAGGATTCAAGTGCTATGAAATATTCTTCCTGTAAAATAGCCTAAGGCAGTTTCTCTGCCTGTGCTAGCAACTGTGCTAATGATACAGTAACAGCTTTAGAATAATCCCCTTCACCCTCAGAAACACAGGCTTGTATAAACAGAAGATAAAGGATCTCAAAAGTTCTTCCCCAGCCGGTTGTAGGCAAAAGACATGACACTGCACACAATTGTCTTGCGTGTAGTGGACACATTATTCTGTCATTGATAACAGCATCACTTAACAAGAACAGCAGCAGCACAGGCAGTGTGCCTTGCTATAAAACGAGCCTTTCCATTAGCTAGTATGCAGCAAAAATCAAATTAAGGTAACTGACGATCTAAATTCAATAAAATATACATCTATTTAAATTAGAGTGATCTAGTAATGGGATTCTTTGACAGGTGGAACAGGTGCTGGTTGAAATAATCAAGTTGAATTCATTGACTCTAGCTCTAATAGCAAAGACATAATTGTCAGAGATCGTGGATTCTGCAGGACATAAACATAGCATGGTGCAATCATATTTTCACTGACTTTAACCATGAGATTTTCTGTCTAGTTATTCAGTCACTATTTTTAGAACTAGACAGGTAAAAAAATCTCACTGGTGAATATTCAACTGATTATTTACACAACACATAAAAAATAATATAAAAATAAACTCTAACTCTACAGCTTTTCAAAGGACATCATCTTCTGTTCCTCTTACTGTAAAAAATACTAGTTACATATTTCACCCCCAGTTTCCTCCCCCTCATACCAGCTTTATGACAGAATAATTTCACAGTCCTTGAGATACTTCAGATATACATAAACTGCATCTATGTATGAAAGTAATTTTTAGTTTTCACATTTTTAAGGCAATATGTGGCATAGGCCAGCTCTTTAGGAGACTTTGGTTACCTGGGTAATACCTAGCGAGGCCAGTTGCACTACCAAAAACCTGCCATAATAAAGTGGGGTCTTCTTCTCTGTTCCGCTTGAATACATCATCCAACGCTGCAGTCCAGTTGAGTTCATTTAACACTATAGTTGCTGTCAAAGACAAAACACATTTGGTATTACAAAGTTACATCCTAACACACAGAGTTACATCCTAACACAAGCAATGATGACTACAAAAAGCAATCTGAACTACTGCAGAAAGTAGTAACATTCAATTTAACTAATTCAGAAAGTAAATTTAAAGAAACATACTCCTGTTCCTTGGGAAATTTTTTTATGTTTCTCATGCTCTCTTCTTCCCATTGCATTATTTGTAGGCAATGACTGTGGGCTTATTTGCATAGCCAGTATCTTCTACAAATACTTTGTTTCTGAGATATCACTCTAGTTGCACTTTCCAGTTATAGAAAAATAAAAGCAAGCATAAACTTGGTGTTTAATAATTACAACACACTGCAATAAGAACAACTAGAATGACGTCAACAAAAGTAGGTATATACCTCTTATAAAGGTAACAAAGATGTCACTTTCCAAATGGATGCTGTAAGAGGATTATATGTGAAAAAGACAATGATGAGTTATTTGAATTGTAATATTAAAGTGGGACTGCAGGCACAATGGTACCCATTATCACACACTAACAAGATCTTAATGTTCATAGATGTGATCACTTGCAGAAGGATCAGCAATGTGAACATTTACGAGTTGGGTCAGTTCCAAAATGAACTTAAAATACCAGGAAATTCTCACTTCAGCTAAACACTGTGTGGCCAGTTAAACAGAAACTTACATTCACAAAGTTGTCCTGTACCAATTCTTGTTTTAATCAATCAAATACATTATATAATCAATCAAACATATTAGATATTAATAAGTTCTATGGGGTTTTTTTGAAAAAAAGAAATGTTACTTATTCTAAAATTGAATGAACACTGCTACAGTAATAGTCAATTACCTATAGTCAGTAGTCAATGAAATTTTATTGTGATACAGAATACTTTATAATTTATGATAAATCATGCTTTTCACCTCATTTAATTAGCTGCAAATATCTCATTAATTTCCACCCCCCAAAAAAAAAAATCTTAATAATGTTAGGCAATAGCAAGTATTCATTTAATTAGAAAAGGCAAGGGCTTTTTGTTGTTTTGGTCACTAATTCTTCCTTTGTGGTGCCTAATAGCATTTTAAGTAATGTTTCTAAAACGGAAACACCTAGATTAGCAAGCCAAGAGTGGAAAAGGAACTAGAGGGATAAAAATATTTGAAAACATCCAAAGATGTAGGTATAAATCCTACAAAAGTTAACTCTGTAATACAGATCCTGCTTACACGGTGGTATTGCACACAGGAAAGAAAATGAAACTTCTCTTGCAAATGGGAAAGTTAAGCTGAAATAAACCCAGTTCGCTTTTAAAGCACCTGAGTAGCATCACAGTACAAAATTTTCTATGTAAGTCTGCATTCTAGCCCTCTGCTACTGTGAAAAGAGAAACCCAATAAAAATAAGGACAAGTTGAAAGTTAACATTTGACAGCCCATTTCCAAAGTGAGGTTGTTAACAGCTACTAGAGAAATGAGATCACAACATTGAATTTTATAGGCTTGTTTTTAAAGGTTAAGGAGAAAATTGCTACTCCATGTGTTTTGCAGAAAGGTTTATCTGTTTTTTTCAAAGTAGTTTTAAGATAATACTACTCTCTCAAGATATAACTTTTTAATAGAAATATCATATTAAATTTCCAACTCTTAAGATTCCCTGTAAGCAATAAGCTTGTACTATATACCTGTCTCTTTGTCAAGTACATACTTATGAATATATATGTATGTTTACTTAAGAAAGAGGAATAATTCCCTGAAGCACCATGAGAAGCTAATTATAATTTTTAAATGGTTTCTGTTCAATTATCTCTTTTAGATCCTGTTTGACCTACTGTGAAGTTAAGCATTATGCACAGACTTTCTAAACTTAACTTTGTGTCAAATCTTACTTCCCGAAGTGGCTCCGAGAAATCATTAGAAGCTCTGCCATTTACTTAGACAAGAATTTCCTTACAGCTTCATTTTGGGTTTTTTCATGTTACTGTTTCCTCACCTGATGAACAGAGAACCTGACCCAGTGGAACACTATGCCAGTCATTCATGGAGGCATTTAGAGCACTGGGGATTATACCACTTAAGGCACATGGGAGACTAATTTTTATCTCTTTGCCAGCTGACAAAGCATTTAGGTTTCAGGGTCCTCTATGAACTCCCAAGCCCCATAACAATATAAAATAATGCATTTCTTTGGCCTTGTGACCTGACTTAAAATTACTGCAGCCTCTACCTCCAAATCTGTGAGTGACTTTACCACCGTCATCAGACCACTGATACCTCTACTCAGAAAATATTTAATCAGGAAAAAAATATTTTTAAGCTAATCATGCTCATAAATGCTTTTCTGAATTGGTGACTATGCACCCCATGAAAAAACTCTTCACATATGAATAGGGGTACAATATTTCTAAAGAGTGGATTTCCTTCAGATCATAAGCTTACTAATGAATTATCTATATTCAACTAAGATATATCAAGCATCTTATTTATACATTACAAATACTGTTGCTAGAAGTGTCTGTGTAACATCACCCAAATATGTATTGCACTTATATGTATATATATATATATGAACCTATTTGTTTAAACACACCTCTGCACATACACAGTCACATATATATAAATATATAAAATACATGCATATATAAAAAAAGGAGAAACTAAGGAGACAATCTACAAATAGTAAAATAACTAAGTACTGAAGTATTAAATGGATATATCAGAATTGATAATCTCAGCATTTTATTAGACTTGTTGAGATTAGGCTATAAAGCAAGGAATATAGCTTACTAGATCTTATTTGTAATATTTCTGGAGAAGTGATATTTTATAGTCAGCGTCAAGAGCTTTATGATCTTATTTACGTCCCATTTTCCCCTTCCTTCTTCTCCTCCTCCTCCTCTATAACTTTCTCCCAGAGACAAACAGAACATTGTAAAAAATCCACAAACTTGTAGCAAGGGGAAGAAAAACACAAATCAACAAATGAAGTTGGAATTAAAAAAAATAAATATTTTTCATTCTATCTGCAAGTAAACTTGATATAGAATGCACCCACGCTTCTGTTAAGTAATCCAGTAATCTGTAAATAAGGAAAAGGGTGCTGGAAATTTTAGCCTTAATCACTTGTTTCTCTAACTGTTTTTCCATAACTTATATTGCTCTTTTGATTCTGCTAAAGAATACATCCTGGACTTCAAAAGACAAGCTGTAAATCAAGTCCCCTACTTTTTTTTTTTTTTTTTTTTTTTTTGAATGCAATACCTCTGGTAATAGGCAATTTCAAACTCATACCCCTCGATTCTGGTTTAAAGCCTACAGCAACGGATTTGAAACTTGCCAACCAAAGAAGAGCAAACAAAAATGCTCATAAACAGCAACAAAACTATTCTTCAAATAATTCATACTAAAATATCATGATTCTTAATTTGCACATTAAAATCAATGCAGTGCTACTTTCACTAGCTCGTAGCAGAGACCATGGTCACCCGTCAAAATACCCTAATTTGAGATACATGGATTTATACTGACTTCCTGAATATAGTGAGAATTTAATTCACTGTTCTGTTACTAAAAAAAAAAAAAAAGGCATTTTACCAAAATAAAATGTTTAGAGGTGTCATAGCCACAGCTACTGAGATGCTGTATATCCTGGAAACACTCGCCTTTCCTTTTGAGTTAACTTCCTTGCAGGAAAGAGCTTTTGACTGATAATTGGCAGAAAATCTAGTTGGAGATAACTCTCCAATAAGCTTATTTCCAGTTCTGCTAAAAGAACTCTTTGAAGATTACTACTTCAAAGTACTTCAGCTGCTACCTCTCACTTGATATGGACAAGATGAAAAAATAAAATTTATCGTCACACAATAGGAAACATCTGTCTTTCTGGCTAATTCCACTGAACTCCATCCATCTTTTTCTTTTTTCCCTATTCTTTATGACATGAGGTTTAGGGGCCTTGACAAGGAATGGATTCAATTTTCCTCTGCAAATGCAATCAATAAAAAATAGAGAGCACTACCCTGCTCTCTTTAAAAGAACTGGAATACACTTTTGATGATTTATTCAATATATAGGCTCTGGCCTGCATACGAGGCAGAGTACAACTTTATTTGAAAAGCCTGAGAGCTATTTACTGTATCTGAAAATAAGTGAGCTCCTGTTCCCTGACGTGGCAGCTACACATACACTGGGGAGAACAGAAGGGAGCTCCTCAGCAGTTCATTAATCTTCTTTTAGTGTGTGGAATGTATTACATTTCCATATCTTCTTTAATCAAGCTGACTCATTGATTTCTTTAAAGATAAAGATTATTGTTATGAATAAAATATATATATTTGCAGTCAAATGCTATGGTATTTAAAAGTGGGCACAGAGGGACAATATATTTACAAGTACATATTTTTGTATATATGTGTGCAGACACAGAGGCTTCCATCTGTAGCCATGTTAATCAGATATTATAGAAACCCTGCTGAAGGTGTAAACTGGTCTTCTTTATGATTTATATGTTTCACTATTTTTTTCAAGATGGCATTCCTTCCAGGTTATGTTAAATTCCATAGAATGTTACACACTCTCAACTGTCATTGGCAAGTTGTGCTCCCATTTTGTTTTACATAGGCCTAAGAAGGAATGGTCTTTTTGTCTTTAAAGTATTTTAATTAATTTTTGCCTGGATCATATAGATATTGCATATATATCTATACACACACACATACACATTTTCTCCATAGCTGCCAAATACAGTAATTCAAAGAACTAGTCTCGTCATAACTTAAACTTCAACCCTGAAAGTTTAGATGTATGTTTTAAACCATCTACTTCTCTCATAAAAAGTTCAGCATGAACAAAAGGCCAGAGTAAAGAAAATATTATAGTGGCTCCAAACTGAACACTGTCTCCAAGGTAACTGGTCCTCAGAGTGGAATCAGAAATCTAAATTTAGATACTTTGGGTTTCCACAGAAAACCGCGGGAAAGTGTCCAGCTCAAAACAGTCATCAAAAAAAAACTTCACAGGTGATTAAAAATCATTTAAAGGGAGTAATAGGAAAATTCTGAGTGCTAGGGAAAATGGGATGTGTTTTATCCAACCTCTCTATACAGGTTAAGCAGAATAACCAGAGCACACTGTGAGACACATACATGGCTCGTAGGAGCGTGTATCTACAAACTGCAAGAGGAGTTAAATGTAGTTTGCACATATACTCCAAAGTACCAAATTTGACGGACTAGTTACAAACACTGTATGAACTTATATTTAGTTTGTAAACATCCACCAGCTGATTTGAATGTGTTATATTTATTTAACTACATAGTTTAAGAGGTGAAGAATTACAAATGGGAAAATGATCACAAACTGAACAGTCTTTGTTAATTTTTACTAAAACGAGGATTTACAAATACAGAGGAAATGTATTCTTTTCATTCAAAGCATAGGAGGAAAAGAAAAAAAAAAGTCTGAAAATTTAACACACAATAGTTATTATATAGTGGCAGTTCCAATTGGATAGGTCATTAGTTTAAGTGATGCACTGCTGGAACTTGAATACATAGAGTTACAAAATCTTGCTTTGAAAGTGGCATTTGTATTTTCTATCAGAACAATATAAAATTACAGGATAATCAGATCTGTTCAGGTAATACGCATTCAATGGTGCATAAAAAGCAAAATATTAAAATACAATTTTTAGCATATGGAACAATAATGAAATCAAATAAATTCAACATCTAAGATTGCTGAAAGGAAATTTTATAGAGTAGATATTTTTCACTCTTAATTAAAAGCATAAATGATAAAATGTCATGTACTCTTCCTTTAAATGAACAACTTCTCTACACCCTATTAGATACCTGACATTATGTCCCAGACACTTCTATAAATAATTGTCTGAAGAAGTCACTGATGTCTAGCATACTGTTGTGTCTGTGTCAAATCAAGTAAATTAATTGGCAATGCCGTACACTGTCTGCTGACTGGCTTAGCTGCCACATGCTGATAGCTAGAGAAGCACAGTAAAAGCTCATTAAAATAAGAAACGCCCAGGAGAAAGAAATGAGAATAAAAATGTCAAGAAGAGAAGATGCAATTAAGCTTCTATTATAGCTCAACAAAAAAGAGTTAATAAAATGCAGAGTCATAGACTCTTCGGTACACACATCATTTCTCAAGAAGTTCTTTATCTCTATAAAACACAAAAGACACCCATGTTATATTCTGCAACTTATCTCCCATAACAGTACTTGTGCATCTTACAAGTTGGGAAGGATGAACATTGTTTTTTGCCTTGTTTCCTTTATTATCCAAATATATCAGCATGTATTCTAGAATGGAATAATACCCGATGTGATCAACCACACAGTACTATAGTGTCTTGTTTTTTTTCTGTCAAGAAGACAAAACACATGAAAGATACTGTTGATTAGAGTGGTTCTGGAGGACTTTCAGATTTTGTAGAGCTATGCACAGTGTAAGAACCTAAGTAAAACGAAAACCAGAATTAACTTATTAAAGTAATTATAGCACCTCCTGATTTTTTACTATTTGGTATTAGTTTTTACAGGTGACTTCAGTGTAGTACTTCTAACTGGAAATAATTCCTCTTTAAGAAAACAGATGAAATATTATTTTTAAATGAGTATGTTGCATTTTTATGGAAATATCAAGGATTAACTATCACCAAAACACCCACTTAGAAATTAATGATGACTATATTGCACATGTTAACTCTGGTCTTCCTTCACTTTGCTCTCATTTTTTGTTAGCATTTCAAAAGATATCATAGTGACACTCCAATTAAACTAGCTATAGAGATATGCTTGATCTTTAATGAAGACTTCTCTTTTTTTAAAAAAATGTAATTAGGTGTTAACAAAACCAAAGGAAACAAATCAAAAGGCTGTCTATAAATGCTATTCTGGAATAATATATTAAACTCGGTCTTCAGTCTGCCAGGATATCACCACTTCAATAACTTTCCAGTCACTAGAGCACCTTACAAGATCAGTAAATCATAAGCAGTAGCTGGGTTAAGTGAGAAGAAAAAGAGCTAGAAACAGGTAAACTCATGCAAAAATGTTTACTCTCCTACCTCAGGCTTTCTGCAATTTTTAAACTATTTTGCTAATTCCCCTTTTATATTACTTCTAGTCTGAAAACTCAATTAATTTAGAAACGGATGCTACCACATGTTAGATTTATGTATACCACCTATGAAAAAGTTAAGTAAAATTTTTCGTACAAGATGTATACTGGCTATCAACAGCAATTCCTTCTATCCTCTCCCCAGCCATGATAAATTGGAAAGCACAAGTATTTCCAGCAAAAATAGAGATGCATTAGTACAACAATATAAAGATGGCTTGACATAGTGTTTGGGATACTGCGTGTTCGTTTGGTCCATTATGTCAAAGAGATGAATTGCAAGTGGAAGAAGTGCTGAAAATGGCCATTAAGATACCTGATAAAGAACAGAAAACTTATCTTCTGAAAGAAGACAAAGAATTTGAGTAATATGGTCTAGAAAAGTGAAACAGAGCCAGAAAGCAAGTCCAACCCTGAAAAGGGTAGGTAGGCATAATGACGGCACTGGCATAATAACAAATTGGTAAAAAATAAGTAAGAATAAATTGGATTAGTTAATTACAAGGTGTCTCTTAGAGCAGAAAGTCTTAGAATGGCATTCTGATTGGAGACATGAGCAAGAAGACCAGAACTTTTAATACAGAGCTTGATCAGTTTATTGAAGGAATAACATGGACTAGATAAATTAGGAATTGGGTTTGTCAAGCAAAAAGCTGTTTCCTGCCCTATTCTGATATATTAGCCTTTGTTACAAATAAAGAAAAGGTCATTTTAGAAGCTGAAATGTAGTAACTACAAGCCATACAATTTTATACAGTTAGTGCAGCATAAAAATTGGAAGTAAACCTGCTTTTCTTATTAATTTTTAATTAATGAATATTGAAAATTTGTAAATAAATTATGGATACATTAATATACACCTCTAGATATAGGACATACATATGTATGTTCACATATATTATAAAATCTATATTTAAAATATATTGTTAATAATTACATAGTATAAAATTACTGTCTATATATATTATATAGACCATGTATGGAGAACATACATATATATCAATTTTTATGCCCGAGTTTTAGGGCATTTTAATAAATGTTAAAATAATACAGTGGATTTGTCTAATGTATTCTAATTTAATCCCCATATAAATGAAATATTAATGAATAGCAGACTGGTTTAATCTATCTAAATGTATCTCTGGCAACAGAAATCCAAGACACACGGAGTGAGGGGAATACAATGCACAAGTGGGAAACGTGAGAAAAATGATGATGAGGTAAGGTCTGTTTCATCACCCGAGTTAGTACAGAGTGACAGCTTCCTGCTCCTTGTCAATATTCTAACCATCTTATGGATGAGTCTTGGGGTCGAAAAACAATTCCATTTTCACAGTCTTACTTTTTGCTGCTTTTGATGGTGGTGATTTTGGCCAAAGGTTGCTCTGAAGAGGAAGAGGGTAGATATTTTCTAAAATTCAGCTACCCAAGGAAGAAGTCCCCTCTCTCCAACAGATGAAATATCTTTTCCCATGTGCAAATGCATTATGCCCTCTCCAAAGAAGAACATTAAAATAAAATAGAAATTGTCATTCTATAGCCTGGCATCATCCTAAGTATTGTACCTCAATTGTTAAGTTTGGTTTGGTGTTGTTTTCTGGGTTATATAGAGAGAATATGAATAAACCTCTTTTCTCTTAAAGATCAAGGGGCTAGAGTACTAGAAAGGTGACAGTTCAAAGCTCGTTGCCTATACAGCGGTTCTCTTTCTCTCTCTGAAAACACTGCTATTTCTTGTTACAAACAAAGAATGCCTGTATCTTTAAAAGAGGAAAAATATATTATTTTTATTTCATCTACAGCATTCAATCATGAGGAACGAAACACAGATTCCCAGTCCTGAGCTTCCGAGATGCCAAGCTGAATTCCAGTTTGGGAGTGAATCCTGGCCTCCCTGAAGTTAATGACAAAACTCCTTTCCTGCACAGGGAACTGATTTAATCCTTCATCTTCAGAAAACTGTAACCCTGCGGTCTTCAGCCACTCTCTGTGTACATAGAAATTTGTTAGTCTAATACAATAAGTAGATCACAGAATTAGAAGCCAGAAATTACTTTAGATTTTTAAGCAAATGAAGAAACACCCATCCTTACAAATCACT
Source organism: Athene cunicularia (assembly GCF_003259725.1). Lineage (NCBI taxonomy): Eukaryota > Metazoa > Chordata > Aves > Strigiformes > Strigidae > Athene > Athene cunicularia. The sequence continues at coordinate 72,284,943 of NW_020799092.1, forward strand.
TCATAAGACTCAAAATGCCTTTGAAATAATAAAAGACTCAAAAGGATCTTTGGGAACACAGCAAAATTAAGCTTCTTTGTCTGCATCATTGCCATAAGTACTCCTTTAGGATTCATCTGAATTTTCTGTATTCACTGCTTTATTCACTTGGTATAGCAGTCCTTTGTTCTACAACGTCCAAACAGAAATACATTTTTATAATGACGTGCTTACTGAAGGTCTAGTTTTTAATTTATTTTGTGATTATATAAAACCCCAGAAAGAGGCAGTAAACTTGCAGAGAGCAACTGGAATGGGATGTGATGAAGAAAGAAATCTTATCACCTTATACAAATCTATCCTAAAGGTTTAAACTGTACTAACTTTTAGCTACTTTAGCTTCCCATATTTAACTAAGGGCCATCATCCTTCCTAAAAGGGTAAATACTGCATAAATAGAGCTTTTAAAACCGGAAAAAAATGAGTTTGAGGTTTCTAAGGGCTTCTACATAGATCATTCCTAATAATAGGAAGAGACCAATGTATTAAGAAAATAGAACAACTGCTATGGAGTGAAAAAAATATGTCAGGAACCAAAATGGTTAAGAATACATCATAAAGACCTCATACATGAAGAAATCATACAGTATTTTACACTGCCACTTTTAACTATAGTCAGGGAGTGAGGATATAGAGTACCACATTTCCTAGGATAAGGAGGAGGATATAAAAATATTAATCTGGATTTAAAATAGGGCTTTAAGAAGGAGTCATATCACATAGTGAAATGCAACAAACTTCAGCCCCAGTCCTACAGATACTTGTACATATATATAACTTTCACATTTGATAAATGAAATAAGTAGAAATGAATACCAGGAGCTTAGTACCAACTAAATCCCATCATGCTCTGACAATCTACATCAATTCAGTATGTACTCCGGGGAAATAAGGGTCCAAATCTACTAACAGCCCACGAAATCATAGAATAATTTAGGTTAAAAAAGATATTTAAGTCCAGCTGTTAACCTAGCACTGCCAAGTCCACCACTAAACCACGTCCCTAAATGCCACATCTACAGGTCTTTTAAATACCTCCAGGGATGGTGACTCAACCACTTCCCTGGGCAGCCTGGTCCAGTGCTTGGCAATCATTTCAGTGAAGACATATTTCCTATTATCCAACCTAAACCTCCCCTGGTGCAACTTGAGGCTGTTTCCTCTCATCCTATTGCTTGTTACCACCTTGCAGATTGTTGTAGAGAGCAGTAAGGTCTCTTTTCTCCAGGTTAAAGAACTCCAGTTCCCTCAGATGCTCCTCATAAGACTTGTGCTCTAGACCCTTCAGCAGCTTTGTTACACTTCTTTGAACACACTCCAGCACCTCAATGTCTTTCTTGCAGCGAGAGGCCCAAAACTGAACAGTATTTGAGGTGTGGCCTCACCAGTGCTGAGTACAGGCAGACAATGACTTCCCTAGTCCCGCTGGCCACACTACTTCTGATACAAGCCAGAATGCTATTGGCCTTCTTGGCTACCTGGGCACACTGTTGGCTTATATTCAGGTGGCTGCTGACTAACACCCTCAGGTCCTTTTCCACTGGGCATCTCTCCAGACACTCTTCCCCAAGCCTGTAGCACTGCCTGGTTGTATTGTGACCTGAGGGCAGGATCCGGTACTGAACCTTGTTGAACCTCACACAAGTGGCCTTGGCCCATGGCTTCAGCCTGTCCAGATCCCTCTGTAGAGCCTTCCTATCCTCAAGCAGATCAACACTCCAGCCCAACTTGGTGTTGCCAGGAAACTTTTGGAGGATGAACTCAATCCCCTCATCCAGATCACTAATAAAGATATTAAACAGAACTGGCCCCAAACGTTTGCTTTGGAAACACCACTCGTGACCGGCTGCCAACTGGATTTAACTCCATTCACCACAACTCTCTGGGCCCGGCCATCCAGACAGTTTTTTACCCAGCAAAGCGTGTGCCCATCTAAGCCATGAGCAACCAGATTCTCCAGGAGAATGCTGTGGGAAACAGTGTCAAAGGCCTTACTAAAGTCTAGGTAGACACCATCCACAGCCTTTCCCTCATCCATTGAGGCTCACCTTGTCACAGAAGGAGATCAGGTTTGTCAGGCAGGACCTGCCTTTCATAAACCCATGCTGACTGGGCCAGATCACCTGGTTGTCCTGTACATGCCATGTGATAGGACTCAAGATGACCTGCTCTGTAACCTTCCCCGCACCGAGGCCAGGCTGACAGACCTGTACTTCCCTGGATCCTCATTCTGGCCCTTCTTGTAGATGGGTGTCATATTTGCCAACCTCCAGTCAACTGGGACCTTCCCAGTTAGCCAGGAATGCTGATAAATGATTGAAAGTGGCTTGATGAGCACTTCTGCCAGCTCCCTCAGTATCCTTGGGTGGACCCCATCTGTCCCCATGTACTTGTGTGTGTCATAGTGGTGTAGCAGGTGGCTAATCATTTCTCCTTGGATTATGGGGGCTTCATGCTGCTCTCTGTCTCTGTCTTCCAGCTCAGGGGGCTGGATACCTGGATTAGAAGTGATCTTACTATGAAAGACTGAGGTAAAGAAGGCATTAAGCACCTCAGCCTTTTCCTCATTCTCTGTCACTATGTTTCCCCCTGTATTTAATAAAGCCTTCCATGTGTTCCTAATGCATTTACAGAAGCGTTTTTTATCTTGTGTTATGGCTGTAGCAGATTAAGTACTAGCTGGGTTTTGGCCTTTTTACTTTTCTCCCTGCATAACCTCACAACATCCTAGTCATGCCCCTGAGTTGCCTGCCCCTTCTTCCACAGGTCACAAACTCTCCTTTTTTTCCTGAGTTCCACTCAAGCTCTCTGCTCAGCCAGGCTGGTCTTCTTCCCTGTCTGCTCCTCTTTCAGCACATGGGGACAGCTTGCTCTTGCACCTTTAAGATTTCTGTCTTGAAGAATATCCAGCCTTCTTGGACTCCTTTGACCTTCAAGAATGCCCTCCAAGGGATAATTGCAGCAATTGTTTCAAAAAAAGGAAAAGGAAAGACATAGTGGTACGGGGTTTTTATATCACTTTAAAAAAAATGACTGTATGAAGCAACAGAAGACTTATTGTAAGTGAAAACCTCATTACTTTGCTCTTCTAACAGCATACTGGTTTCAGTGGTTTCACCTATATCAGCCAGCAGTGCAGTGCAATGGAAGCATGTCTGTATATTGAAACAGTTGATGCTGGGGATATGACATTCGTATAACACAGGATTTGGAGATTTTATTTTCTGCTAGATCTGATCTGACTGTAGCCTGAATGCCCATTAACAGTTGACAAGAGCCAGGTGCACCACGAGAGTGCACCTTCTGGTTTAGCTGCATCAGAAGGGAATCCACCAGTCACACATTGAGATGGCTCAGCAACATCAAGTGGAGTAACTTGAGCCAAACTGTTTTCTTCCAAAGGGCATTTTTGATCTGAATTAAAATACTAACATAGACAGATCCAGCTCTCTTGAAACAGTAATGAATGGTCAAACAAATTAGATAGCTGAGAGTGAGAATAACTTGCTTTTCAGTGATAAAGAAGTTTACAGTCAACAGACAATACTTAGCTTCATACTCAAGAGTATAATTTTTTCTCATGCACAATGTTATCTCACAATTTTCATCAACCTAGTCATCTTCAGCAGCAGATGTGTTTGCATCCAACTATAGCCATATCTTGTCATAACTAAAAGGAGAGGACAATATTTAGCCAACAAGATGGGCCTGAGCATGATAAAAACAAAACACATTTTTATATACATACGAACAAACATTTTACAAACAACCAAAACATTTAACGGTTTAACTTATCTAAAAAAATAATTGCTTTCTTGGTACAAATATTCTGTAGATTTATGTCCAGATTCCCACCTGTTGCAAGCAGACAGATTTTCACTAAAGCCACCGATAGAGTATTACAGTGTATACATGTTGAAAATCTGACTGTGATTTTATAAATGTTTCACTATTACGAACTTGCAGCCCAAAAGGAAAGTCAAGAAAATTTGTCACTTTAAGGATCCAGAAACCACTCTACACAGTAGTTATACTTCTCTTCAGTGAGTTCCTCTAAATGCTTTATGCATGTAACAGTGGTTCAGAAAATAAGACAGAATTAGTTACAGAAACTGATGTAACAATATTGAATGTCTTGGTGATAACTCAACTTCATGTACATGCTTTTAACTTTGATTCTAATACGAATTTTCAGGAAAATCTTTGGCATATCATAAGCTTGCTAAGCAACTTCCTCAGCTATAGAACAGGAACAATTTCTTTATTCTTAATGTCATTTTCAGATCTCAGTAAAAAACTTTAACAGTCTATAATGTCTTGAAAGTCTTTTGAGTGCTTTCTTGATGTAATCTGGAAACTTTAGCAAAAAAGCACTGTATGATGTATGTAGTTTCTGTATTGCTTATATGTCAACATCTGGCTAATATTTTGCAGTTGTAAACTCATGTCAGAAGAGTCATATGTAAAAAAATTATGATTTTTTTTAAAAGCATCAATCCAATAATTGTAACATTGACTGATGCTTGCAGAGCTGTCAAATAAAATTCACTTTTTCATGTCAATATATATATTATTTTTTTACTTCAGATCTTCAAGCTTCCAATCGCTGGCAGAACTTTAAAAAAGGGTTTTTTTAGAGTCAAGAAATAAAAAATACTAAATTTCAAAAAAATCTTTTTTTACTTAAGACATACCTAGTTTTGCAGAAACAAGAAAAAAAATATTCAATTATCTATAAGATAGAACCAAAAAACTGGCAAAGTACAAGTTTTCTGGATGACAGACTTGTACAACCTTACTTCAGGGACAGCATTTAAAAAACATTGTAGGACTAAACAAAGACTTTTTTTTTTTCCACAAACGAGATTTCAGGTGTATGACCTAGTGAGTAATCATCAGGTATCTGTCCCCTGCACCCCTTCTTGACAACTTATGCCATAGCAAGGATAAAGTACTGCCAGAGGCATTCAGTTCACACTTTGTCACAGCATACAACAAACCAAAAAAAGCAGGCAAGCCAGCCATCATCTGCTCAGAAGACTATAAACCCTAAGGCAAGGGAATGGAAAAAAGAAATGTTGTAGCTACCTAATTTGTCATGATTAATTAGTTATTTATTAATGTATTATGATTTCATTTTGCCAAGTATGATCTAATCACATAAGTAGGATTCTTTCATATCTTGAAAATTTTGAAATGAGAATTAAGTCCTGACATATTAAGACAAACATAAGCAGTGCATTGAAGGAAGAACCGTATCAGTAGCAGAACAAGGACAGAGGCTACTGAAGAGTTCTGCCATACTCTTCAACTACCTCCTGTGCTTCTGGTTTCTGAAAAACAAAAACAACTGCTCAAAATCCCTCTGCCTCTGATCTCTCATTCCCTCTTATCTCTGACAGAGCAGTCAGATCAAATTAAGGAATAATTTGAAAAATGAATTAAATTTTATTGACTGTAAATGGAAGAACTAAAGGAAAAGTGGTGCAAGAAACCACCTGCTGCAGAAATGGAGAGACATTAATGACAAATTAGGTGAAAAGGTGTCTTCTGTGCAGGCATGTAGTGAGATACTAAAAAATTAAAACATTGCAGGGAGGAGATCAATAACTGGAAGCAATGAACGAGACATTTCAAGACAGTAAGTCAAGAAAAATTCTTGTGAGACAGGCAGAAAGTATTTCATGAAATAAGCTCAAAAATTAGTACTGATAATTCTGAAGGGAAACAGGGAAAACATTAACCACATATCTTGGATACAAAAAGCAACTGCAACAAAGCGACCTGCAGAGATTCACAAAGAAAGATCTTTGATCTTTTGTGTCATTTTCCATCATCAGCCATCAACAAACACATATGAAATTTATTAAAAAGGCTTATGTACATAATTTGTAGCTAAATACATTTTAAATATTCAGTGTTATCTGGATTAAAAAGGTAGATTCAGATTTTTTAAAAACAACAAAACACGTCAAAATGGCATTCAAATCTCACTATTTCCATCTCATATGGATCTTATGCTTAGGAAAAAAAAAAAAAAAAAAAAAAAAAAAAAAAAAAAAAAAAA
>NW_020799092.1:72291098-72420807 GCF_003259725.1 Athene cunicularia
TAATTATTGATCTAATAGCAATAAAATTACTCGATTGACATGATGTAGAAATAACAGGAAGAAATTTATCAGTATGAAGTGGCTGACACACAGGGCTATTTAAACAGTAGCTCTAGATGAGGGTTTTCTGTGATGTAGTTAAGTGTTTTATGAAACACACCAGTAACAATTATTTTAAATGGGCAGTGAATTATGCTGCCGTCACAAAATTTCAAGCAGGTTTTCTCATATTTAAATTGTAGAAAAATACATCTAATCCAAGTGGAATATACCAAATACTAAACACATTCTTGTTAGAAAATTAATAGTTTTAGTTATACTCTTTACACATTGGGGCATATGGTACAGTGATACTCTACCTGAGCAAAATTATATCCCAGAGCAAGAATTAGGTATTTTCACAGTGATTCCAGATATACATACTAACCTAACTGATGAAAGACTCCTGCTTACTGAGAAAGAGAAATGCATTCTACCTCCTAAAGTGAACCACAGTTGTCCATTAACAGTTATCAGTCTTCTGATTAACATCTTCCAGAAAGCATTCAAAGCTCAGGATGTATTGTTTTCTTCTGTGAAGCTTACTATCAAATATGTCATTTATCAGTGCCAACTAAAACACAGTTTGGTTTGGTTTTTTTTAAATGAAGGGAGTTGATTTAAAAAAAAAAAAAAAAAAAAAAAAAGGAAAAACATCAGTTATCCATTTAGAAAGATCTATTCAATCTTGCAGCAGACTGCTGGAATGATACATCGGTTGGATCACTGTATGATGCCTTTAGCTTGCATCATACAAAGCACCATTCCCAAACAACTTATTAGTTTATATACGGACAAGAAGAATTTATATATAAATAAAATATAAATAAATAAATAACATAATTTTTAATATTTAACCTATGTGGAAAAGGACCGAATATTCTATTTCTTATGTATTTTCTACAGTTTATTCTTGTTCCAGCTCACTTCCATAACCAAAACTATCTCATCTACCTTTTTTTTTTTTGTTGTTTCCATCTACATCAAGTGATATTAAGGATTAAAACACAACTAGCATCTACATCACTAACATCACATCACATCCCTTAGCTAAAAGTTAGGTGAAAAGATGCAACTGTTACACATACTTTGAATAAAAATAACTCATTTTTTATTCAGGATTGAACTCTAAGAAGTAGTCCTGTACTCCAGTGAGCCTGGGAAGCTTTAACTGCACAAGACAAAAATTAATTTTAGAAAGAACAGATTTACACTCTAGTTCTAAAATGTGTGGATTCCAATAGAACAAGCAGTTTAAAATAATCATGACATCTGTGTAAAATATATTTCAGTAATTTAAAAAAATGCTTGAAGTTTAAAAACGATACCCAGAAAAAGAATGTTGATCTGCACAAGAAAAATTATGTTTTCCAGTATGAACCTAGGGTTCACAGAGCAGGCAAAAAATACAACATCTGAACAAATACAAAGCACTTCGTTTTCTCGCAATGATTATATACATTATATGAGCTTGCAGTGTGCACCTGCAGCCCAGAAAGCCAACCGTATCCTGGGATGCAACAGAAGAAGTGTGACCTGCAGGTCAAGGGAGGTGATTCTCCCCCTCTACTCTGCTCTCGTGAAACCCCCCCTTGCAGTGCTGTGTCCAGCTTTGGGGCCCCCAGTGTAAGAAGGACATTGACCTGTTGGAGCCAGTCCAGAGGAGGCCACGAGATGCTCAGGGGGCTGGAGCAGCACCCCTGTGAGGACAGGCTGAGAGCTGTGGTTGTTCAGCCTGAGGAAGAGAAGGCTCTGGGGAGACCTTAGAGTGGCCTTCCAGTACCTAAAAGGGGCTACAGAGCTACAGAAAAGATGGGGAGAAACTATTTATCAGGTAATGTAGAGATAGGATGAGAGGTAACAGTTTCAAACTGAAAGGGGGTAGATTTAGATTAGATATCAGGATGAAATTCTTCACTATGAGGGTGCAAAACTCAAACAGGTTGCCCAGAGTAGCTGTTGCTGCCCCTCCCTGGAATTGTTCAAGGCCAGGTTGGAGAAGACTTTGAGCAACGTGATCTAGTGGGAGTTGTCCCTGGCAACGGCAGGAGGGGTTAAAAACAGATAATCTTTAAGGTCCCTTCAACCTAAACATTTTATGATATACATTATAAAAATATACAGTTATAAATGTGTATATATACATATATACATAAAAGCAGTGAGTAATCAGTTCAATCTATGGTTAAAACAAAAAATAAAGTTCTCACAGTGGCGTAGGAAGAAGCTGAGAAGAACAGTTACTTAATTTTCCCTTAGAGTGCATATTACTTCAGTCTTACTCTAGGCTTCCACTAACCATTGTAGCAATTTATATTTTGCTCATGATCTTGCTTCATTGGCCTAAAGCTATCAGTGTTTGTACACCCCCACCCCCACCCCCCCAAAAAAGGAAGAAAAAAACCCCAATAAACTAAAAAAAATCAACTGGAATATTTGTTTGCTTTCTCTGTAAAAATGCTAAAAACCAGCAGGGTTTACCATTACATTTTTTAGAATTCTTTGGGTCTGATACCAGGACATAATTCACCATTTCATCCAGTGACTGTATTCACTGACTTAATTAGCATCCCATTACTCTAAATATTGCAAATAATGCACTTTTCAGTGGGATCTCCAAGTAAAAAGCAAATCACCAGATGCATCAGCAAAATAAACATAGAAATTTACTGATGTGAGTAGTCTCACTGATATCTGCATGCTAGCAAAACTGAATACCAACACTGTCAGCCACTATACCAGCATATATTACATTGACAGATTCTAGTTATTATTATTTTGGTCTGCAGAGTACATCTGATAGAAAAAGAAAGCAAAGTTCTAATACAGAAACTCTGGCTTGCTCTTTTGACCACTATGTAATTACAATGGTCATGTGCCTCATCATTCAGTTCAGTGACTTTAAGATGACCTAAAGCACTGAAATTAAATACTCCAATAATATTTCTGTCTTTGGAAAATTTAACTAACAGAATGCATGAAAAATGCTAATGTATCATTCATGAAAGGCCATAAATCAAACAAATTATCTGAGCAAGTAGCAAAGAAATCTCTGTGCTATTACAGTTCTAATCTTAAGAGATAAAAGATGAATTTAGTTCAGTGACTATCAGCTCCTCATTGAAAGTTCAACAGTGCTTACCGCATTACGGGTTTTTTTCTTTCGCATATCTCTATCTGCACATATTGATGACATTTGAAGTATTTTTCAGTAGTCAATACTAGCGTTAAGAAGTCAAAGCAACCTTCAGAGAAGTGAGCTTGAAACATCAGTATTAAATTACTTACCACTGCCATAAAGGAAAACTGATACACATCTTCTGAAAAAAGCTGTGTCATTACAGTCATTCTCCAAAAACCCCAAACAGCAACCCCTCTCCAAACAGAGACATTCATGCCATATCTGCTAATTGAAAATTCTAGAGCATCCTTACAAAACCTCTGGAGGCAGGCATAGGCGGGTGTGGAAAAAAGGCAAACTCATTTTAGTCGATATTGCCTTATGACTTTAATAATGTGAACATCCTCATTTTCAACTCTGCTGAAACACAAGGTCTAGAAAGCTTTCTTGTGTGTTTCTTAGTCTCTATTCAGTACTATTAAAGAGTGTATTCTTGCAAGACAAGATACTGAATTATTTATGAACACCACAACTCAAAGACCTCTAGGAGAGATTTTCAACTGCAAAACTGTGCCTCCATCCTTGGAGATACTCAAAACCCATCTGGACACGGCTCTGAGCAACCTGGTCTAGTTGACTCTGCTTTGAGAAGGAGGTTGGACTAGATGATCTCCACAGGACCCTTCCAGCATCATCCATACTGCAATTCTGAAATGCTATCATTACACGTATCTATGGAAAACCTCACTTATGAAGGCTCTGCCAGAGCTGGTAAATTAAACCTGTGCACTAAACATTTAAGTAGAAACAAGAAGAGCAGGCACTGAACATATGCACATTTGATGTTATGTTGCGTTGGTTTATTAGTGCCCATCAACTTGGAATTCAGCCTTTGTTGGACTTTTTTTAATAGGAGGGAGGACAAAGACATTTATCTCCCTCTCTGATTGTGTAGGACTGTCGTATCTGCCATTACTCAGGAGGAAGAAGAGGAAGAAAATAAGCTCATCAGAAAGACAGATAGATAGATAGATAGATAGATAGATAGATAGATAGATAGATAGATAGATAGATACACATACACCACTCCATGGAAAAAGAATAAGGAGGGAAAATTATTTCAGAAAAACAGCTACAAATGGAAAATGGAATCTACCACCCACAGACACAGAGACCAGACTTTGGGTTTAGTTCAGAACTGCTTGAATCCGATGTCTGGGACTTTCTGCACTGGTCACACAAAAAAGAAAATACAAGCCACTGAAAAGAGATGATGTAGAAGATATAAATTTGGATCTTTCCCTTCCAAAGATGAAGAGAATATTATTTAAAAGCCTGTACCAAAATACTTCCTTAACTTCCCTGAGCACCTTCCTGTGATTTGCAATAATTTGCAAAAGCTATTAAAGAAAGGAAAAAAGAAAAAAGAACTGAACATTTTTTGCCATAGGGTGACCAAATAACAGCATATGACTAAAATGACTAAAAAAATTAGAAGCATAATCATAATAAAAGAAACAAGTACACTAGAGGAATGTTATTCTTTATATACATGGTCACATGCCCTGATCTTTCTGATACAATGATCTGTATTTTCCTATTGTAGCTATTTTCATATTAATCTCATTCTTGCATTCTTGCAAGAGTCCTCTATTTTTTGTCAGTTTGCATTGCATTTGTTTTTACACTAATTGCATGCAAGCAGTGATCTTTCACTTACTTGTCAGATTCTATTCCTCCCTATTTTATATTCATCTTATTTGAGCAAAGAGCTTTCACTTCTCTTGTCAGCTTCTATTGAATTTTTTTTGTATTGATCTTTTCAAAGTAACATCTTTCCACTTCCTTATCATTTTCGTAGGTATCATGTTCCTTTTTTTTATTGAAGTCATCATTTTGATATTCCATTGCCTTTCTCCACATTATAGAATTTCTACTGCTAAAAGCATTTTAAAGACTTGATTTCAACAATATCGTTAACTGCTCAGGACAATCTTAAAACCCACTGATGACTTTGGTCAGTGTCTTTCACAGTTCTAAATTCACAGCAGTCTTGGATGATATTCTTTTATACCTACACCAAACATTGTCCACTCTTCAAATTATCCCACTGATTTTGGTGAGAGTATAAATAAACCAAAACCTCATAGCTGTATAACTTTGTCACACGCACACACATATAAAGCTGCACATCTGTTTTACGATACAATTAGGTCAACTGACTTTTTCTTCACTTGTGAAGCCTGTGAAAATCTTTAAAAAAGCAAAACTGTTCACCATGATCAGGAATTATTTATCTAAAAAAAATTAATCACTAAACAACTGATACTTCTTGTCTATGATTTTGTCTCCACACCACTTCCATTAAGATCAGTGAAACAATTTCCTCTTGTGGTCTGAAAATGCTGATTACTATTAGCTTAGAGAATTTACGTTAAAACAGTCTATTTGCCCACACACATTATCCCAAAGCCACCTCGGGCTAAACCAGCCAAAAATGTGTCCTGGGTAGAAGTGCACAGAACTCAAAACTTTCAATCTGCAACACAGCAGCTGTAAGAAGGATGGAGCAGGTGCCATTCTCTCCAGGCTATGACTAATATGGCAAAACATCCTTGAGTGATAGTCAAAAGCTGAGCCTGGCTAGATACCGTTATTGTGGAATTTAATTTTAAGCCATATAATACTGGTAAACAAAGAAAAATAACAACAGGCAGTTAGAAGATATTATGGTGGAAAACTTCAGCATAAGGATTTACTCTTTTTTTCACCAAAGTTTTCTCAATAGAGTACATACATCGCCAAACGTTCTGCAAGTAAATACTGAATGACTGATTGAGAAGTATACATCACGTTTGACAATAACAATTATTTCCAAATTAGAAAAACCTGTGGTCTGACAATTTAAAAGAAGTCCAAACCAATATTTTAAGTATATATTTACTGAAAGATCAGTAAATTAAATTTAAATTTAAAAAAACTCCAACAAAAACCATACCTTCCAACAGCAACAAATTTGATAACAAATTGTTTAACTTGCACAGTGTGACTCTCAGTAGTACACAGGATCTCAAGATCAGCCCACTGATTATGTTTTTTCTTTGATGCTTAATTACTCACATCTCTTTAATAGTCAGACTAGAAGATCATAAACAAAATTAGTAGAAGTGAATTAAAAGAAATTAAAGACTTTGATAAAATTGGAATACTAAAGGAACAAGCAGACAACCCTTTCACATCATGTGAAATTTCAGAACAGCAGAGCATTAAGGAGCAATTAATTTTCGAGAACAGAACAAATTTCAGTCTTGTTGATGGCCAAAAATGCCTTCCTTTAACCAGAAACTATCTATACAATTAAAATCAATTCCACAATTAATCTTAGCAGTTATTGTAATCAATATTTCCCCTAGCTAATGTATTCAAAAACCCATAGAAAGTAATTATTCACAGTGAAACAATTTCAATAATGGCTTACTGGGCTACATTAAAAACATATTTACCAGAAAAAAATGGCACAGAAAGAGCTACTCTGACTTAAGAGTCATGAAAAATATTTTTTTCATGGTGAAGCCACAGCAGCTGTGTGACTAACTTTAACAGGATTCTTTATCATTGTGATTGGTGACATATTTACAGATATATTTCCAAATATTTTTATTCCATACTTAGATACTATGAAATGACATACTAAAGCCAATGTTCTTCATTTCACAGTAAAGTTAATCTCACTGTCAAGGCGCTGAGAGAATTGGTCCCAAAGATCTGAAGTGTCCACCATTCTGTAACTCTCAGGCTACACATAGGACCATAAATTGGCATTATACAGTAACATAAGGGTTAGGTGCAGGTATGCAGATTCTAAATCCTGTACCTGACAGAAACATCAGGAGCAGAACTCTTTCAAGGGAACATAACCATGAAGCTACTTCACTCACCATTCTTTCAGAATAAAATCAGAAATTTATCAAAGCTAGAGAAAAGAAATGAAGACCGAAGAAAATAAAATGGGACTCAACAACAACATTTTCGAATGATCAAGACTTGGCCTAATGGGATCTAAAGAAAACGATGCTCTTCTATTTTATTTTATTTAAAGATAAGTACAATACCGTAAGAATATTCAGTTGCTTTTATTCCAAAGTGAACACTGCTATCGTGTTTGAAGGTGCATTTCACTGATTTGACATATTAGTAAACACTCTTGTATGGCTCATCTGATCCATCTATAGTAGAACCTGAAAACATAAATTCCTATACTGAAGTCAGCATCAGAAGGCTATTTGGCCCAATTTTCTGCTTACTTGCAATGAACAAAATATGTTATTTATTATAATGTGTCTGTCACTCCTGTTACATATGCATTAAAGAATAAAAGGTAATTTCTGTTCTTTGATAAAGTTAAATTGCTCTTGTTTCTAAGTCAATGCATTTCCAGTTACTGTAAGTGGAATTTTCTTTCTTCATAACAATCTGTGTATATCACTGTCACGAAATGAAAACAAGGGATTACCTCTTGCAACAACTGCATATATTCACAGTGGATAGTGTAAGACAGTGTAATGGAAATTACAAGCATTTCAATCTCTGAAAACTAAAAACCAAATCGTTTTCTTCTGAAATTTGTTTCTGATGGAAGTTACAGATGTGTAACCTATGTCTGCCTATGTGTAAGGTAAAACTCCTGGCTGAGAAAACCTGATCACTGGAAATGTCAGTGAGACCAGCAATTAATGTCAGGCAGGAATTGGAGGGTGTGATGGAAGTAAGGAAGAATGACACTGGACATAAAACTGCTTGTACCAGAGCAGCTAAATCAAAGAACCGAGTGATGCATGGGTAATCAGTGGAAGAAGACAACTGCAACAACAAGGCACAGAAAGACCAGCTAGTGAAAAAGCAACAGTATAAATTTGCTGTCTTTGAAGATATAAGGGAAAACCTAGCAATGGCAAATCATGAAAACTGGAGAGAAATGGGTGGCTAATTCAAAAGGAATTGATGATACTATAATTCCTCAGAGACTGCCTAAGACAGTATATCTTTCAATATTTGAGAGAGAGATGTCACAATTATATATACACTTAGTTGAAAGAATGGGATACAGAAGACCAGAAAATCACACTAGCACCCCTAAAAGCCTTTAGAAAACAGTACTAAAAAAAATAGGCTTATTATAAGTAAAGTTCCAAAAATCAGACAGATATTCTGTCTCCTGGGAACTTAAATATACAAAGTCAGGGAAGATCCCAATGACAGCAAGACAGAGGTTACTGATTGTTTTTCATGCTGGAATAAATAATTCAGCTTGAATTTCCTTCGCGTGGATCAGAAGCAAGCATGTCAAGGTGAGAAAAAATATTCAAAGAAGTGGAGGCTCAGGTAATCCTCAGAAAGGAAACTTCTTGTCCACAGAGAAAAAAAATAATGGCTCAGGAACCTGTGTCATCACAGTTTGGTGATGTCTGACCGCAAGAAGCACAAAAAGTATGTGTGTGAGTATAGTTCTCAAGACTTGGCAAAGAATTAGTGAAGAAAGTAGGGTCAAAGTTGGCACAATTTTTCAGCTAAAAGGGAACAAATGTGAGACACTTGTACAAACTCCACACTTCATGTAAAAACACATAGAAAATACAGCAATATTAAAAAGAAACATCTCAGAGTACCTAACAGAAGAGTATAATCAAAACATCAGTTGTGACATATCCACAGAATTTTGCTTTGGCTACAAGAGAAAAAAATGTTAAATTGTGTGTTTTAATTATATTAATTTGGACAAATCCTGGAAGAAGTAGACCTTTCAGTAGAGGATACAGAATTAAGTACAGAGAGGATCAAACATAATGAAAATTATGATGGGAACAGAGAATGTAAAGCTATAATGTAGTAGTATTGCACCTTTGGTTAAAAATATGCAAATGTTTATATTTATCATTACATTTTAGTTTTGCAGTCTGCTGAGTGAAAATATTGTTGGATAACATGGTAAAAAAAAGGAATTACTGGTGTCTGTTAAACACAATCTCACATTTTTATGTGAAAAAAGAAATGAAAAACAGTGAAAATCTCACTATCATGGGATATACATAAGTCCCTGCCCCCAAAAAAACCTACAACTAATGAAAAGATACAGTTATTTTCAATCAGAAGATCGCTTTCTTTGTGAAATGGTCATTAAAAAAAAAAAAAAAAAAAAAAAAAGATGTGTTTTCAGCCTTATGTAACAGATTTTTTTTTTTTTCACAGTTAGTAGCTACTGTATCCTCCACTAAACATGGCATAGCTGGAAAGGAAAGAGGAAGGTGTCTCCTAACTGCTGCACTTGAGCTCTGAACTAATGTTCTGGAACAAAGTAAAGACTGTTCTTTTCCATCTTGCAGTTTTTGGAATGGAATGGAATGGAATCGAATCGAATCGAATCGAATCGAACAGAATAGAATAGAATAGCATAATCATCTAGTCCAACTGCCTGACCAATTCAGGGCTGACCAAAAGTAAAGGATGTTAAAGGCATTGTCAAAATGCTTCTCAAACAGTCAGGCTTGGGGCATTGACCACCTCACTCTCTCTGTAAAGAAATGCTTCCTAACAGAGTTTGAACCTCCCTTAAACCATCCCCATGCTTCCTATCACTGGACACCAGGGAGATCAGCATTTCCCTCTCTACTTGCCCTCCTCAGAAAGCTGTAGAGAGCAGCTATTGCTCTTTATGAGAATGTTTTTGAGTAGAATGATCACAGAATAATTAATTTTATGTTACAATCTCAAGAGAAACAAAAAGAAACAAAACAAGGATATTATGGGAAACAGCTGAATTGAAAAAGACTAGATAGGAAATACTGGATCAGCTTAACAGAAAACCATAACCACCATTTAATATCTGTATTTCAAGAGGAAAACAAGGAGATACAGGTGACACACTACCCATAGATAAATCACAGTGTTTAACAGGATACCAAGACTGAGGGTATGAAGGAGGGAGGAACAGATTCGTGAGGAAAATTACATATTAGAAGATATTGGAAAAGGTTGGCATGGTGTTTCTTTTGTCTTCTTTGCTTTTCGACTTCTCTTTGACTCATTAAAAAACTCGAACAAACAAATAAATAAAAGGTAACAGAAAGGATAAGAGGTATACAGTTTGTCTCATATAATGAAGAATTAAGTCAGTAAGGATTCTTTCAGGCTCGGGGGAGGAAGCTTTAAAATCCCTGGGCAGTACATTGTAGAAGGCTATAAAATGACTGGTGTTCTGGAAAATGTAAACATGGACCAAATATTTACTTGTCTCTTTAACAAAAGAGTAAGGAGAAACTAGCAAATAGGGGAAAAAAAAAATATTTTTTGCACAATACTAATCCTTTGCCACACTGTGCTGAAGAGTCTGAGTCAATTACTGGCACAGGGGAAAAAAAAAAAAAAAAAAATCTGCTGAGGAACATGAAATACAAAGACATTAACCGTGATCAGGAAGCCCTTCAGCCCCACATTTCAGCAGTCTGGAAGTGTATTAAGGGTATATGCTTGTCCTACCTTCAAGTCTTTTTTGGAAATCTTCCAGTAGCTACTGATGCAAAAGAGATTTTTAAATAAATTGGCAAAATTTTCCATTTCAAATTTGACTTTGAAAATGTACTGCTAGAGTAGGAGTAAACCATATTCAATCTTTCCTGCATTTTTTCCTCTGACACACTTCAATGTTGGCATTGATATTCTACGTAGTTCTGAAGTTTACTACAGGCAGAAAGCAAGTTAAAAGTACTTCATATACGTATATAAAAATACTTCCATATCTTGCAGTGCCAAAAGAGTACATAATTTGTACGATGTGGACTTTTGAACGGGACATCTACTCCCCTTGGCAAGATCAGCATGGGTGACATAGAGCTATGGCTGCAGGAAATTGAACTTGATTGTGCATATTGTTATTTCCAGCACTGTGAAAAGCAGATAAATTATTTCTACACACATCAGTCATTTATATAGAAGCTTTAAGTATTTGGTTTTTGAAACAAGAAATCCATTAGCTGAGAAACAGCTATAATAGAGTATCATACTTTAAATATCAAACTCCCTAGATCTTCAGAAATTACTGAAGGTTTCTACCTTCCTAGAAAAATAATTGAAATAAAAATGAATGGCTCTCCATTATCAGTTTGTACCTTCATTCATAGTAGCACTACACAATTACGCTGCATGACTAAGTGATCAATAATTATTGATCTAATAGCAATAAAATTACTCGATTGACATGATGTAGAAATAACAGGAAGAAATTTATCAGTATGAAGTGGCTGACACACAGGGCTATTTAAACAGTAGCTCTAGATGAGGGTTTTCTGTGATGTAGTTAAGTGTTTTATGAAACACACCAGTAACAATTATTTTAAATGGGCAGTGAATTATGCTGCCGTCACAAAATTTCAAGCAGGTTTTCTCATATTTAAATTGTAGAAAAATACATCTAATCCAAGTGGAATATACCAAATACTAAACACATTCTTGTTAGAAAATTAATAGTTTTAGTTATACTCTTTACACATTGGGGCATATGGTACAGTGATACTCTACCTGAGCAAAATTATATCCCAGAGCAAGAATTAGGTATTTTCACAGTGATTCCAGATATACATACTAACCTAACTGATGAAAGACTCCTGCTTACTGAGAAAGAGAAATGCATTCTACCTCCTAAAGTGAACCACAGTTGTCCATTAACAGTTATCAGTCTTCTGATTAACATCTTCCAGAAAGCATTCAAAGCTCAGGATGTATTGTTTTCTTCTGTGAAGCTTACTATCAAATATGTCATTTATCAGTGCCAACTAAAACACAGTTTGGTTTGGTTTTTTTTAAATGAAGGGAGTTGATTTAAAAAAAAAAAAAAAAAAAAAAAGCATAGAAAGCTGAAAAAACAAAGCCATTGATAGGTTAAGTACACATGTAGCTTTATGTGATATTAAATAACACCCTGCTTGAGAAATGTACACTGATAAATTGCCCTGGTGGATAAATTCATGCTTTAAGACAATGCTTAGTTAGCACATTGACAAAGACAAACTATCAGAAAATAAGTTGCAATATAAACGTAACTAAATATATGTGTTTTTCCCTATGGTCAAGCAGTGGTTCTTAGTGCTGTTTGGGAAAGGTAAATTACCTTATTTTTTTAGTGGAGAGCATGAATTCATATGGCTGCATTCAACAGATACATTTGATATTCTGACCATAGCTTGCCCTCTTTCTAAAGTGTTTGTATGGTGTTACCCTTGTTTTGCAAAGACAGATGTAGTCTACTCTAAAGGGAGAACAAACAATTAATTTGCTTGGCATAGCGAAGCAAAGATTTGGGTATGATTGTTGTGTCAAAGGGTAATAAGTCAAAGTAAAAATAAAAACTGATAAATACATTACAACTGAAGTTTTTATTTCCACTAGTAACTCCATTTCCAACAGCAACAACTTTTTTTTTTTTTTTTTCTTTTCAGAAATGCATGGATACAGATTCTCAACTACTGTAAATGAGATTGCAGAAACAGAAATTACAACACTGAGTAGAAGTGAAAACTTACTGCATACAAACTGAGGGAACAGGTAATCTCTACCACTGAATTTTGAAAGAATGGGTTTATGAATGGTTTTATGAATTTACAGGAGAGATTTATAACAATAGTACCGCAGCACTACATGAATACAAGACGTACATTTAAGAAGAAACAGGAAGAAGTTGATCCAAGTAATCAAGACACCTATAATGCATGCTTTTAGAATAGAGGAAAAACAAAGATGAAAGGAAAATAAGATGTTAAGTCAAAATATGATTACCAGAGTATTATATTAACTCTAAATTTTTATTTCTGTGATGGTTGGAGGATGTGGACGAAGCATGAAGTTCAAATAATCTCTCTGGATGTCAGAAAAAAAAAATTAAAGTTATGTACACAGAAAAAACAGTAGTTAAATTAATGAGTGTGAAGATGTAGAAATATAGACTGGATAATGACTGATAAGGAAGCTACATTAGTAAAGTAAATATGGAGCTATGACGACATTACTACTGAAGCTTGTAAAAGATCAGTTTCAAGCACCGTTTCAGTATTTTTAATGTTTTATACCAAAGATATAAAATCAAAAAGCCCTTTCAGTGAAGAGTCATGGTCTGAAAGACCTATAGAAAGAAACAGATAACCTCAAGGACATGGGTAACAGAAACAGGATTACATCTGACTGTGAAAAATTCTCTTAGAAGGTGCACCTTCCAACAGTTAGAAAAAAATCAGGAGCAGAAAGGTGCAGATGTACTTCAGTATTAGTGCCACTGCATGAGACATGTGAGCTAACATGGCCATTGATGTTCAAAGACAAGTAGAACTGGTGAGTACATCTACAGGGATTATACAAAAAAAAAACAAGCAAAGAGAGAGAGGGTTTAAAGTGATTTCACTTTTTCAGTCTAGCAAGGTGCATAGGAGGAGGGAAGACGACTGCTGGTCATAAATAAATCAGGGTTGAAGTTTCTCATTGCATGACACCAGCTTATAAACTGGACTTTTTTTCCTTTGAAATATTTGCAGTCAAAGATAAATGCACTTCATTCAACACTACGTGTTAATTATAGTTTAACTACACTATTTATAAAGCTTTTCTGCAACAGATGCTGTCACGCTGTGCAGTTTACAGGCTGTGTTGACACTGTAGTTTCAGCAGTCCATTATGTAAACCTTTCCTGTTTCTCTTCAAAGCCAATGGCGGAAAGCATTTTTCCACACAAAAGCCAGTAAATCCCCATGTGTTACAAAACCAACATATATTTCTGAAATTATTACTGCATAGTGACCAGACAGTCTGTGTATGATCTAAAGGAATCATTTACATTTTAAATGATGTCTTATTCTTGATAAAAAGGGTTACAAATACATGAAGCTGTCACAGTTTTGGCATTTTATTTGTGAGAAAAAATCATGATGTTTTAAACTCTGACAAGGAAAAGAGAAGTTCAGCATACATCAGAAGAGTATGCATTCATAAAGTCAGAAATGCAAGGGGTGTGGGAAACAGGCAAAGCCTGACCTCATTAGCTGAGATACATTCTCGGGTTACTGCAACTATCTGTATTGCATCCTGCACAGGATCATTTCAGTAACCCATCCTGATTACTGGATTACTGGAAATCAGGAATCAAACAGCTCAACCTGAACAAGTAGGTAATCACCCTGAATACCCTGAAACATATCCCAGTACCCTATACTTCAGAAGATGCAAAAATAATGTTACTACTACTAAATCCACTCAAATTAAGAAGTTTGGAGTTGGGAAAGGGGGTCTGTTGTTTTCTTCTGGGAATAATAAGGCCTCAAATTGTAAAATGGTATTTTGAATTTTGATTTTTTTATTTATTTATTTTTAATTTGATTTTTCAAAAGGTTTGTTGTGACAATATATAACACTTTATACTCCAGAAGTTTTTTAGGGCTCTTCCCAGTTGTGGCACAGCTTTCTCTTTATATTAATTGCATCATGAAAAAGTTTTGGATTTTGCTTGTTGTTGTTGGGCTTTTGGCATAATCACCCTAAGCATCATCCCCAGGGGCCTGAAAATAAAGTCATTGAGATAAACCATCCTCTCAACGACTTTCACATTCTCATTCAGTTTCTGATAATGGAAATACGATACAAACTGTTTTGATCAAAATTAAGCTTTTTAAGATCTGCTGAAATGGTGTAATTTACAATTAAACTTTTCTTCTCTTGTGAGAAACAGAAAATCCCTATTCCTAGAAGCACTCCACAGAAGTTGGGTCTTTCAAAAACATGATACTAACGACCAGTAACCAGTAATAATCTGAAACTGAATTAACACACACCATGTCATCATCAAGGAGGAAACAGTCTAAGGCATTGGAAAACTGATTTTTCTCTTAAATATATCTAAACACAGACATTTTTAAATGTGGTGTTCGCACCATCCCCAAAATACGAGAAGTATTCTTTTGAGGGATTTAGGGAAAGAAATATCAGCATAAAGCTGAATCTTCTATTCATGATGAACAATATTGCTTAACTGATATACAAGAGTATACACAGATATTGCCATACTGGGGTAAATTACAGGTAAAGTGATAATCTCCTTAAATTACCACTGCTTGATGTCAGATTTAAAGCTGCCCTGGATCAGGGTGTAACTTTTTCTAAAATATGAACATTGCTGGAGGGATCTTCTAACTCTATGCTGCCTTAGAAATATTGTTCCAAGTTTTGTTTCAATATTTAATGAGTCCTCTATGATATTTCAAAAGAACGACTAGAAAGAGACAATTATAGAAGTACTCTCTCTTTTATGGAAGACATGAAAGGGATGTGGATAGTTAAATTAACAGTTAATCAGGGCTTCTGAGAGAATTTGACTAATGCATTTATCATTAACTTTACAAACATGTTCGTGCAAATCAAGGAGAGTTTTTTTCTCTTCTCTTTAAAAACAGGATTTTAGCCCATGTTTTCATTCATCAAAGCAAAAGGTTCATGATCTGTGTCAAGAACCCTTATACTGTGAAAAGAGAAGCTAATACTTGATCCTTTTCTTTTTCTGTGAGTAATCTTCCTATTTTTATAGCATTTAAACAATATTTTCTGGCAGCTAAATGTAAAAACAAAAAAATTGCATATTTCTAGATATAATCTACGACTGCAGTTGGAGGTACTTGAACGTGATAGCACAGAAGTAGTGAATGTGTGAATGAACCATCTTACCTCTTAATGAATTTTGTAAATTAGCTAAAACAAGATTTTGGCTCTTCCCCTGTCTTTCTTGGGAAGCTTTATGAGACATTAACATCTCAGATAACTTACCTGAGATCAAAAGATTTTTTGCAGGCTAGCTCTCAAACAAAAACTGCTAGGACAGAAAACCTTCAGGACCTAATACATGATGAAAACAAAGAGACTTCTGATACTTCAAATCCCATTACTAATTTACAAAGCAGAGACAAATCCATACTCTTGAAGTGCATTTGAAGAGTGCTTCTTGATACGTTGCTAAGTGACTGGGAGATTGAGTGCTTTTTATTTTGAAAGATGCAATTTCCCCACTTATTTTTGTGGGTGCACAAAGTTTCTAACAGTGTTAGCCATAAACCCCACTTTACCAAGAGAAAAGGCGTGCTTTGTTTTAACATAAAATACTGATCCAGATTTAAAAAAAAAATCGTATATTTGTTTTATTCATTTAACTGCTACACAAAAATCTAAAATAATTAACATATAAAAATGCATACAACTGCATTTTCTATAAACCTGAATAAATTTATGTAAATCAGTTCTTTAAAAAGAACACTAAGTTTAACTTGTGTACTGGATAGAATTTAAATTCTCTGATTATCATTAATTTATGTATTTCCACAGAAGTTCATAATGTTTCAGCAAAATACATTATGAAAATATATTCAAGAAATGGTATCAGGGAATTATGAGAATAGAAAATTCTAGAAGTGAAATAATTCTAAGTTGAGTAGACATAAAATAAAATTCCAAAATCTAGCATGGAAGTTAAATTTCCCAGAAGTTTTTGTTTAGAAAATATTCTCTCTACAGAAGATAGATAGATAGATAGATAGATAGATAGATAGATAGATAGATAGATAGATAGATAGATAGATATTTAGGAAAGAGCCATATCTTTCATTACACAGTTTCTCATAAAACATTTTGCAGCACAGAAGGTCTCTGCTATTGTTATAAGGAGTAAGTGAACCTTCAGCCTTTCAGAGCTCTGTGTTGTTAGGTTAAAGGGATCTCCATGTACTCTAAGTAAAAAAGGGTTTCTCCAGTTTTTCAAGATTAGATAAATTAACAAGTTAATGAGCATGTTATCTTCTACATCAAGAAGACACATTGTTTTAGGAATGAAAAAAAAATATTCACAACTTTTTTTCTTAGCCCATGTAAGAATTCTGTTCTAACTTCAGGCTGAATTTGATAATGGCTGATTACCAGCACACAGAAGTTAAAGTTTACATGATGCACAACATGCCTCTATTGTCTCTGATTTATTTTCTCTCTGCTTCTGCTACGATCACAATCCTGTTACTATGTCTTTCAGCCTCCTGTTTGCCTGATGGTGATGTTAAATTCCAATATTCTGATGCTGTGAGAGACAACTTACAAATCTAAAAGTCACTTGTCTCCCTTGTCTGAGTGGGATGTGACAGATGCTGAACAAAATGTGCAAAGAATCTCGCAGAGATCACAGAAAGAAAAACTACGTGAACTAAAAAGTTAGTCGCTGGATTATATCTAAGCAATATATCCTATTCTATTCTATGCAAGCAGTATATGCAATATTATTTTTCACATATTAGGTAGATTTTCAGATCCACTAACTGTATATTTAGGTACTGTGTATCCCGCCACACTTCTAAATGGTTGTTTCAAAAACAATCCAAGGCACACCAGGAAGTTACCAGTCTCCAAGGAAAACTCCTACAAGCTTGACACTGCTCTCCCCTTTTCTCAGCTTCTATAGTATAAAATCACTCCATAGGGAAAGAATAGCAGAAAATACCTTAAAATATATATTATAAAATAAAGAAAAATACTTTCATCATATTTAAAATGAAATAACAGAGTTTTGCTATAACATAAACCAAAACTCTTGTTAAAGAACCGATAAAGAGTGTAGATGAGATGATGTATACTGGAAAATCATAGAGAAACAGATCTGTTTTATTTTCAAAGAAAAGAAAAAGGAAAAAAAGAGAGGAAAAAATAAAGGAAATTAGCACGCCTCTCGAGTAATAATAATGATTTCATATTTCCTCTAAGTGTGGTCCCTATTTTGGATAAAATGGCTGTTGGAGCCAAATAGCTTTTATCTATGTGAAGCTGCTGGAGCATGTAACTCATTCTGAACACACCAGGCTGCTTCGAAGAGAGGGAAATGTTAACTTCCATATCAGTAATTTGCACTAATAGGAAGCTGTTACTAAATCAATGTCTCATGGAAAATAAATGTTTCTATTTTACCTTGCACTTAAGGTAGTGGCAAGACTATTATCCTGTGGCTTTCTATTCATCCATGTGCAGCAAAAGCTGCCTAAAAGACTAAATAAACAGTTTTCTATGCTCATCCTCAAAAAAAAAAAAAAAAAAAAAAAAAAAGGTGATCAAGATTTACCAGAGTCAACCTTGTTATCTGTCATTTTGGTAATCCATAGACAACTCAATATCCAATTTGTTTGAGACAAGATGGACATTTTCTGCATTGCCAAAATTGTTAACCACATCATTAATTCCTGTATTGCAAGTATTTAATCTAAGAACAGATGCTACCTCATTGTCAGATAACTGTTTGATTCCATGGCAGGCTTTCAAAAGATAAGGGACAACCACTATTATTTTAAAGATAAACAAGAGATGGACAATGAATCCTCAACGTCATGCAGCCCGTTTAGGGCAGACATGTAAATGAGATTCACATTTCTCAAGGACTATTAGTGTGGGTTAAATTTAAAAAAAAAAACCTTGAAGAAATAACTCCAATACTCTGAAAAGCTTTCCCACTTCTAAGATCAACCTTTTTTTTTTTTTTTTTTTTTTTTTTTCCTCTCCATTTTTTCCTCTTTTTCAAAACCAGGAGAACAAGCTAAAGCAAAGGAGTACAGAATCGGAGTCAGTCTTAATTGCTGTACAATGCAATTAATTAGACAGAAAATACTGCTCATTTTTTTGAGTGAGAGTTCAAGAAAAATTCAATTGATAATTTTCCATGGATATGCTGTTGAGAGAATGAGTCCCGAGGCTCCTGAAATTTGAGGTTTCAGGTATTCGTAAAGGAGCTACAAGGTAGTAAGACCCATATAGCTGAGCTCCAGGCTCCACAGGATAGCAATTTTCAAGATACGAAGTTTGAAGTAAGATATCAGAGGTTTCTAAACTCACTGCCTTTAAGCTTCTGCCAAATATCAGTATGGAACTTCTTTT
This sequence comes from Athene cunicularia, assembly GCF_003259725.1. Taxonomy (NCBI): domain Eukaryota; kingdom Metazoa; phylum Chordata; class Aves; order Strigiformes; family Strigidae; genus Athene; species Athene cunicularia. The sequence continues at coordinate 72,310,237 of NW_020799092.1, forward strand.
ATAACCAACTACCACTAATATGAAATGGATTCAAAGAAGACTGTAAAAAAGATCTCTCAGAAGAAATTGTCACTCATAAAATGTCTCTAAGAAACACTTTACAAGATGTCAACAGTATTTATATACAAACATTCATAACTTGTACCATACTCTGAAGAATGCAGAGAAATTACAAGATATGGTAAACAGAATAGAATATATTGACACACATTTTGTATGCATAACTAAATGCAACTGATCACATTTATTTTATAGTACAGGAATACTGAAAGCTGTTCTTTGATCTATTATGGCTATATACAAAGCTTTTGTTTAATTTTTTAGGTAATTTTGGTCAGGGAACAATAAAGCTATGTTATGTAGCTAAACCATGGCCCCTGAGCTGCATGTGTTAGCATATTTGGATTACAAATGTAGCTATTATCAGCTGAAGTTGACTAAGTGTTCTCTCTCTCCATGCTTGACTGTGGTACTTAATCTCCAGTGGTTTATCCAGGCCTTGGACTGCTGCTGTGCCCAAATTCACAATATCACAGACCATCTGAGATTGTAAAGGACCTCTGAGATCACCCAGTCCAAGCACCTGCTCAAGGAGGAGCAGCTAGGGCAGCTTGTCCAGGATCGCATCAGTTGGGTTTTGAATATCTCCAGGGATGGAGACTCCACGACCTCTCTGGGCAACCTCTGCCAGAGTTTAACCACACCCACAGTGAAGTTTTTTCTTCTGTTGAGATAGAATTTAATGTGCTTTCATTTATGTCCATTGCCTCTTGTCCTGTCACTGAGCCCTACTGAAAAGAGTCTGGCTTCATCTTCTTCAGTCCCAACCTGGTCTTTATACATACAGACAAGATCCTTTTGAGACTTTTTATCTTCAGGCTGAACTGCCCCAGCTCTCCTAGACTCTCCCTTATCTGAAATATGCTCAAGAGCCTTAATAATCTTCATGGCCCTGCTCTGCACTCACTCCAATAAGTTCCTTGTACTGGGGAGCCCAGAACTGGACACAGTACTCAAGATGTGGCCTCACCAGTGCTGAGGATCCCCAGATCCTTCTCAGCAAAGCTGCTTACTAACCAGTTGGCCTCTGGCATATAGTGGTGACTGAGTTATTCCTACCAAGATGCAGAATTTTATATTTCCCCCTTTTTAACTTCATGAGGTTCTTGTCAGGCTGTTTCTCCATCCTGTTGAAGTCCCTCTGAATGGTGGCACAACTTTTTGACATATCGGCCTGACTTGCCAGTAAATTCCTGACTGTGGGAGAAAGCAACCCATTCACAACATCACGAGTTCAGTTGTGTCTGGTGCACTGATAAGTAACTGCTACATCCCACTTGATAATTACCCCTCGGGCATTCGTCCCTGATTATCCAGGGAAGTCCAGTATATTGTGCCTTTTGGACACATGAAGAATATCCCTAGGGATCTGATGGCACTCAGGATGAGCTGCTCCATCAGCTTCCCGGGCACCAAAGCCAAGCTGACAGGCCTGTAATTTCCATGATCATCATTCTGACCCTTCTTATAGATGGGCGTCACATTGGCCAATTTCCAATCTGTCGGGATCTCCCCGGTCAGCCAGGACTGCTGGGAAATGATAGAAAGCGGCTTGGAGAGCACCCCAGCCAGCTCCTTCAGCACCCTCGGGTGTATCCCATCTGGTCTCATAAACCTGTGTACGTCTATGTGACGCAATAAAATCAAAAATCCCATCAATCTCAGAGAACAGACTAATAGCATGCAGACCTGTTTCTACTTATATTGTACACATAAGTTTATGCAATAATTACCATATAACAGAATTTAAGATCCTAACTATAATTAATTTTTATATAATATTTTCTTCCCCGCCCTTCTTAAAATAGGACCCATAAAATGATTGAGTGCTGCAGTCTGACTTGGCAGATTCTTCACACTTAGCAATCAGCACCAATACTGAGGTAAATATGGTTAAGAGGGAAAAATACATTATTGTTGATGAAAGAATAAATAACTACAAACTTTTATCAAATACCTTGTCTTTAAATGAAAAATTACAATAATATTTTGGAAGATATTATGTAAAGAAAAAAAGCACAACAGATCCCAGCAAAAACAAGAACTCCAATTCATTAAAATTGGCATTAAAAAAATGTACTGATGTTTACCGTATCTTTGTCCACTGGCAAACACATTTGGTCAGGTACGTGTGCTAACACCTATTTTATTGTCAAGCATCATACCATTTTTTATGTGTGGACAAAAATTATTTATTGTTTTCCCCCAAAAAAAGATTAAAATCAAGTCAACAACCATCGACTGTTGAACTAACAATGAACGTTGCAACTACCTAGCCTGTGTGTCAAAAGATGGTTTTCACATTGCATTACATTTTCAAAGGAGAAGGATTTTCCTGGTTAGATAATGTAAATTTCTAATGCTGGTAAGAACTGCAGGAAATTAAATTTGAAGTAATAAAGAAATAATTTAATAGTGACACTCTGCATGTCTCAGCTGATCTCTTCTAAATATAGAGTAGGCATCCTTCAATGAAATCTCATTTATATACTGTCCATGCTATTACATCCAAGCTAAAATTAATGGAACGTCCAGGACAAAATTCCTTCTCATTTGTAAGTTGTCAACAGGAAATTGTTTCATTTCCCTGTTATTTTATTATCACAAAGCATCCAACAATTTAATTGCAATGTGTTATTTTACCCACTATTTTAGGATTTGTAATTCTGCTATATTTTTAGCTATCAAATATTCATGGGAAAAGTAGGTATTATGTTTGTATGAAAATATTAGCTTTTAAAACATTATTATTTAGATGTTTCAGGTGAAATCCTAGTCCAACTAAAATCAATTTCAACAAGATAAAGGCAGTTTGAACTAATTAATAACCTCACTGTATCTACATCTGTAGGTTTCCTTACAAAATCAGATTTAGTGTTGTTAATATAAACTGTTCACTTGACCTGCAGTTACGGCTGAGTAAAATACTGTCAAAATGCAAATTTAGATCAAGACACAAATACTGTGTAAGAAGGCAAGGATGCATGTCACTTCATTAGGAATCTGAATAATAAGTAAAGACATGCTAAAAGTGTTGTGAGATATGCAACAGTCTGAGACATTTAGTGTTACATAGTGACAAAATAAGATTTGCAGGTGAGGACCTCGCAGGACTGCAGTTTTATACTAGTTGTGTTCTCTACTTCCTTTGTGTCTGTGAATGTATTATTTTAAAATGCACAGTCAATCTATAAGTCCAAATTTTAATGAAAATTATTGTCTAAATACTGAGATTAATTGTGATTATTAGATAAGTAAAAACTCATTAATTTGTATACAAATCAAGTGGTACTTTACAAATATCAACTATAGATATCGTAACTTTCTAACGTGTTGATGTTATTTCACAACTCAGTCATCACATAGTGATATGAGAGAGTTTCACAGGCATAATAACCACAGAGCGCATTTCTCTGCATAACTATTAAATGCAAAAAGACTTATTCACAAAGAAATTCTACCAAACATCGTTGGTATCAAGACTACTGATGCCAGAATATTATACTATTTAGGTCTGAACAAGTGATCGGCTTTTTTTTGTGAGAAATAATGATACAACACAATCCTCCTAGAGTTTGTATTTCAGTTTTTCACTATCAGAGTCACAGGGACCACTGCACTGCATCTCTTAGGTCTGATTCATTTCTACGTCACGTGTCTCATCCAGACATGGTAATTTTGGAGCATCTTCATCTACAGAAGCAGAAGGTAAAAACCTAGGTCCTCTGAATTATGGAAAGTAAAACTCAGAGCCAAATGTAGACAAGTTCTTATTTGGAGCCTTGGCAAATTAGCAACAAAACCAGCAGTATTTGATATTCAGTATGTTGTCCAAGCAACAGAGCACTCCTATTTGAATTCAACAAAATGACACTGAAGCAATGTACAAAATACGTATTTGGTGTGTCCAGTCTGACTGTGTGTGAGACTGAAATGTCACATGACTGTCTCAAAGCTTGCTTGTGTCTGTGCAAACCTCCGAGACAAGCTGCTGCAGCCTGTGAATTGGTCTGGGGGATGTCGCACAGGGAAGCAGGAGTATATTGAAGGATGCACTCTCCACTTCTTTGGGGTTGCATTGTCAGACTCCTTAGACAAGCCTCAAAGGAGCCGTTTGTGGCTCCAGTGTGCAGGCCAGACCCCATGCCTGCATTGCTAACGGACTGACAAGAGGAAAACGTTTCTGCCCTGAAGCCAGATGCAACAAAACCTGTGGGACCCGAGAAAAAAAATACTAAAGGTGAGCAGATATGCTAATCAGGGGATACAATGAACTGATAAAGGCAGCAAAAAATTTTGCTCAGGGTACATCCACCATCGAAGAACTGAAGACTGATGTACCAACTGGACGCCGCTGGATCCATGGTGGTGACTATTCTTGCAGCCCTATCCCTCATCCTTGCTTTATTTCTGCTTTTTCCTTTCATTCTGTCCTATCACTATCCCTCTTTTTTAATAATAAAAACCTGTTTTGGGTATACGGCATTTGACCTCATTTGTGTCTTAATCTCACTCTTGCGATCATATCGAAACCACCCCCGACATTGGATCAGGACACAGTGTAGAAGCTTCAATCAGACACATAGTAAAATATTAATTCCTGAGATTTGTATTTCAAATAAAGCAAAATAACAGCCCAAGTATCCAAGCCTCCTCTCATCCCCAGAAGAAATATTACAAGGAAATACTAAATCAACATCTTCTGGCACCCTCCCAGCTCAGTAGCCCCTGTACTACTTCCTTCTTACATCATTTATTTTCTACTGTCCCAATAAAATGATTTAACTGTGAAAAAGGTTCACAATTTGGTAATTTTTAACAAGGAATTTCAGTATTGTTCTTCCATAAAGAACCATAGGAATATAAAAAATTTTGCAAACATCTGTTACTGGCATAGTTGCTACAAAAATCTGTTTACATCCTGGTGGGTATATGCAAAACAGAAGATAGCAACTGAACACTACACTCTCTTTGGACCTTCACATAGCTAACTAGCACCAATTCAGGCATCTCTGGAGCCAAGTTCATGTGGCAAAGTATCAGCGTTCAAATTACGAGGCTCTAAAGATGTACTTGCCTATTTGCATCCAATTCTTTATTTCTCTGTTTGTCAAGCCTCTACGTGACTTCTTTTTTTTTTTTTTTAAAAAATTTATTTTTTTTATTTATTTTTTTTTTTTAAAAAAAAAAAAAAATTAAAAAAATAAAATTGTTTCGAGCTGTTCTGTCAGCCTGCTTTGGAAGTTTTTCTAATTTAAGATTTCATTATCTTTCCTTCCGCTCTGAATGGTCTGTCACTCGCTACACCCATCATGCTGAGTTATCCAAGTGCGCTTTTGATTTTCAGCTGCCAACTGAGAAGGCCGAGGTCTAGATTTGTTTTCTCCACCTTTTCCCATTCTTTTTCCTGTGGTCAGCAACTATGTATTCTTTCTTCACATCATAAAGTAAGATGCTGACCTGAAGGGGCCTGAGTGCTTTCAAATGCTATTGGAAATAAAGGGATGCCAACGACATGCAGCCTTTCACAGGAACAGGCCAAAAGGTTTAAAAATGTAAATAACTTACCATGAAATACTCCTACAGAATGAACAGTTATGTAGATAATTGTTTTAAAGAGTGGTGTGTCTAACTGTGTAATACAAAATCATTCAAATATGACTTGCAATGAGATGGGTGACCTTCTTTATTTGAGGTAACTAACGTTATCATGTTGATTAATGGAAAAGTTCTGATCTCATTTTAAAACAGATGCTTAGGTTAATTGGTTTTATACAGGTTGAAAAATTGTGCATTTACTTGGAAGGAGGTCCACCAGCCAGGGTCTGGCTCCAATAGAAAGGGCAGGTAACTGTCTCAGTGAAATGTCCTGTCTGAGCTTAGAAGTTCTGCTAAGAAACAGATACTTCAAGCACAAATGCACTTTAACACATACATAGCTTATTCAAGTTCATTCAACTAACTCCAAATACAGTGTAAATCCATGTAAAAATATCCACTGGATAATGTTCAGGGTATTTTCCTGTACATTTTTATCCTGAGGAGGCAAAAATCGATGAATATTTGTATAGAAAATGACAGAAAGGAATACTGGTTTAAAATATTCTATATTTTCAAATATTTATATCCTGTAAAAATAATTAGTTATTAAAGAAATCTGAAAGAGATGCCAAGAAGGGAGAGGTGATTCCAGGGAGAAAGGACAGGATTCAAAGGCTGCAAGATGTCCATTATCTTAAGTATGACAAAAGTTAATTTACTTATGAAATATTACCCAAGTGGGATATCAAAAGTTACTAGAGATGCACTTAGAGAAAACAGGGAAATCCTAAAGGTGATAAAGGAAGACAGAAGACAGCAAACTGAAGATATGCAGATGTTTGCTGAACCTGAAGATCAAAAGAACGAGCTGTTAATATGATGCTTATAAGTTAGAAAAAAACATGACTGTGAGGACAAAGCAGAGTCCTTACTATAGAATGAGAAAAGATATTCATAAACTACATGAAAGAGGAAAAAAAAATGAGGAAATGCAGACTGAAGTAGAAAAGAGGAATAAGCAGACAAGAGACCCATGAAAAATTAGAATAAACAGAGATAAAAGGGAAAAGAGGAGACAAAATTGTCTTCAGAAAGAAAAAGAAAAAATTAGAAAATATCCAAATTTCAGTCTTAAAAGGAACTCAAAGGGACTATATTGGCATCCGATTGTACAACTACAGAGCAATGTCTCAATGGCAGCTGGCCACTTGCATGCATTTACCCTGCAGTAAATGAAAACTTCAGCAAAAAGAAAGGGAAAAGGGTGTGAGAAGATAAATGGTTATTTTATGGGTAGGTTTTCTGAGGTGCATTTTGAGATCTTCTGCTTATGAAGGACACCCACTAAAAGTAAAAATTGAATTTTACTCATTGGTGGACATTTCTAAATCAATTCATGTTCAACTGTAAGACAGGTAAATGATTTCTAGAGCTGAGCTTCATACAAAAGAAGAAGGAAAGTAGGCAAGTACAGACTAAAGGATGGAGAGACCCCAGGGAAGGCAAGATGGAAAACCAATAAAACCAATGTGCTGTTATTGATAGAAATAGTAATCTGAGAGGAACCAGTGTCAGAGAAAGAAATAATCATATCTAATTTGGTGTAAAACAACTTTGGACACAAAGAAGCAAGTAAGTTATTTGTACAATACACAAGACCATAAGAATGCAGTAACGTAACCTGCATTTCAAATTAATTGATGCAGAAGATAATGTAATTTATTCACAAATGGACATTTGAAAATAGTATGAACTGAAAGTAGTTCAGTAGTATTAAATATCTTTATACATACATATATGCACATATACACGGATAAATACTCACATGTAAAATTGCCACATTCAAACTACACTGTCCAAACTTCACAGAATACCCCTTCAATAATGGGAAAAAAAATCTGTGATTTACGTATTGCCAGAGAAACACCTTGTTATTAAATTATTTCTTCCTAACAGTTATGACATGAGATGAACTCATGGCAGAAAGAATGAAATGGACCAACCAAATCAGTGAGTTAGGTAGTGATAAGTAAAGAAACAGTAGCCATGTCCTTAAGCTATATTCCGCATGTTGTTATAACCTTTAAAGGCTAATTTTTAGACATATCCACAAAAAGCCATTCTCTAAGGATATTCAAATACATATATGACTACATAAAATTATTCCCCATACTTCCCTTTCATTATCTATCTTCCTCCTTTTAAAACTAAAACTGAACATATCATTTGTAAAGGTGATACTCCTTTAAAAATAATAATTACTACAAAGTTGGATAATATGGTAATGCAGACGCTAAAATTATAGTAGAGAAGATATATTCTGATCCATTCACCCACTACTAATTTTACATGCAGTGTCTTGCTGAACAACCAATCTAAATTTATCAACAGGGACACTTCAAACAACACCTATATTTACTTTCTTTTTAATATATTATCTACCATGGTTAGTCTTGTTCCTAACAAAATACTTTGAAATTTAATTTTTATCTCCTGCACATATGTAATTTAACAACTTTATTTCATTTTGTTCTGAAAGAATCAAATGTATGAAATATTTTTGGAGTGCAGAATTATAAGGATTCATCAAGTAAGTCTTGTAATCCAAGAACACAGGGATATAATTTTTAGGCAGTAGAGGATAAAAAAAATCATAACTCATAGCTAGGCACCATCAACAGAGCAAAATTTGCAGCTGTGGTATCACAGGATGGAGATACAAAACTTCTGAAGTGTGAGAACAAATTATTTAATAATGGGGTTTACAATCTTTTTTTTTTTTTTTTAATACGACAAAGCTGAAAACCAGCTTTCTTTCCAGAGGGAAATCTTTCAGCACTGTGTTGATAAGTATATTAAACCATTTAGATATTAAACCCAAGACAAACCACAAAGTAATTTCTAAAAATTTTAATGAGCAGAGCGATGGTTCGGTATGAAATATTTCATATTTCCAGAGTGAAAAAAAAAATGACATTCTGAAGATTCTATTTTCATTTTTCTTCCTCATAATTTGTGTGGGTCAAGCAAAAAACAAACACAAACTCTTCTTATTCTAATGTATTCATTTTGTGTGTATAGAAGTTAGCTATGTATGCATAAAGGCACTTGTTCGTAGCAGTGTTTATTAGTTATAATATGCTTATATATGTTATAATATTACTGAGTTTAAAACATCTTATCCTTAAGGATTTGCACAAGTTTGTGCTATGCATGTCCTTTTTCAGCCCATATACCACCACAGGATGCCACAGAGACTCACGGCTGGAGATAGAAGTTGCCTGCAGAGTCACGTTAGCTCTTCTACAGCTCTGCACAAGGTCACAGAGGGTGTTCACTTTACAGCTCAGAGCATAGCAGCTCAGCGGCAGCTTGTGCAAGTACAAAGAACAAAAAAAAGGGAATACGCCATACTACTTCTCTTCCACTCTCCTCCTCCTTTCTTTACCCCACCTCTCAACATAATGAAATGGAAAATAATAACTGAGTATGAAATAAGAAGGAAAATTTGTTTTATGAAAGGGGAAAAAATAATTGACAGGATCTTGGGGTAACAAAGAAATATGCCTAAACCTAAACATACTTCCATTTAAAGTAGGTTTTAAGGTCGTTTAGACAGAACACCTTTTATTTTTTCCCACGAAGTGCTTCACATAAATTGGTATTTTCTCATTAGTTATTAATTACTTTAAGCAATGTAGCAGTCTTCCTAGTAGTCAGCTTAACCCATCATATCTACTTGTTTGACATACTGAAACACATCTAAACATTTTCTTTCTGAGCCTGCAAATATAACAAATATTTCTCCCCACACTCCCTTACAGCAGTCAGGAACCAGTTTTGAAGAACTAATTACACATAGATTCCTGTGAATACTAAAAGACTAATATGTGCTGCGAATTTTCGCTTACAGAAAGCCCAAGCAACTTCCTGGTGGTCTTTCCTTACTGTAGAGCAGGTCTGAGAAGACAATTGCCATCCCTCACATGGACCCAGACATTTGGGTGATGTTGCTGAACAAAGGACTGAGGTGATATTTTCCGTATCTTGAGGACAAATACAAAGCTTGGACAATGTATATACCCCGTATCAAACTATTTTGCAAAATTAAGCCAGATTTATAACATAAAGAATCTTTGTAGCAGTTTCTGTGTAGGAAGAATTCCACACACCATTATCAATCATTCTGTCAAGATCTTAGTCAATTTTATTTTTTTTTAATATGTCAAATAATAAAGAACCACTGATACTCAATGTTCCACTTTCCAGTCTATTTCAAACTGCAAATGCCACCATTAGCTATTTTTACCAGAAGGACATGGGCAATCTTACTGCAGAGCCAAATTTCCCCGTTTGGTACAAGAGGATTCAATACTAATTGTTATTCCAAGCTGTGAATAAGAGAGAAAATATTTCAGATGGAATGGAAAGGGATCTGAGGAGCAGCAGTAATCATCTGGCCTCCAAAATAGATTTTGGCAGTATGCGCAGCTTAAACATTTGTTATTCCGTCAAGCAGCCTAACAGACACTGGAATCTCAGGACCTGCTATAACATCCAAGATAATTCTGGATACACACCACATTACGCACAGTGGGTGCATTAACAGATTAACTTATTTCCCCTTCTCTCCAAATTTGAAAACCCTTCATGAGAAAATGGAAATAAATATTTGATACAGTTTAGTGCTTTAAACCTTGAATTAAGTCTTGGTGGTTTGCAGCCACAAAAGGTATTTAAATGAGTTCCATGGTTAAGGAAAGGTTGAGAACCCCTGTGCTAGACCATCCATCCAACAAAACTAATGTAATCCCAGGACCAAAATACAAGTACCTCCTCATGATGGATACGGTTCAAGTCATTTGGCCTTCTAAATTCTGACAGAAACAAGCTTTTTCATCAAGTTAGAAAAAACATTTCTTTTTGCTGCTTATTTACAAATATTTTCATTTGGGGAGCTTTAGTAAAATACTTGGGAAAAAAAAAAAAAGTCAGAATATAAAAACAATACTGACCCCAGAGTTTATTGCTTAAGCTTCTGCACCAGTATTTTCCTTCCAGGTTTAATATTGAACCTATCAGGCAGTATTTAGGGATTTTGCTGCAACTAAGATTTGCTTTCTACTTACCCCAAGCCACAGTGTTTGGTATTTAAAACAGGCTGACACTGAAAATTCATTTAAAGGTCCACTTCACCCATTACATGTTTTAACAAATAACTTGATGATTAATATCATGGAAAATATTAAAAAAAAAAAACAAAAAAAAACAAAAAAACAAACACCTTAATCTCACATGCCATCTGCACAAGACATACATAATGATCTAATCCGATTTCTGTTTCTAAATTTAAAGGTGTGAACACACACATAAAAATCACTGACTTGAAATAATAATTTTTCAATCTCAGCTATAGTAAAACTGCACTATTCATTTATCCCTTAGAAAAAAAACATGAAAAAAATAGTTCTGAATAGCTTCAGTTTCCCAATTGTACCAAAATATATCAATAACATTCATCTTAAAAGAATTCAAATTAAGCAATTTTATTAATAAAACTGTCTTGCCTGTCACTGCTATTTAAACTAAAGATAAAAACCAGAAAAGTTTTATTGCTCTTTCAGACATTTAAGAAAAGCTGATGTAGTATGCCAAAATATTTATACAACATTTTATTATCATCTTGATTCCTGAATAAATCTTATTTGTTATCCATACATAAGATTTTCCACGAATAAATGACAATGCACTTTTTCCTAGGTTTTTTTGAGTTCTTTTCTTGTTTTTTTTTTGACGGGAAAATTCTTGCCCCCAGTGTTTCATTTCCCAGCATTTTTAAGTTTCTTCCCAAAAGATATTTCTTCTTTTCAAGCTCAGTCTTTTTTCCAGTCAAAAAGAAAATATCGCAGACAAGATAAAAAACACTGTAGCATCACAACAGTATTTTTTAAAAATTATCCCTAAAAGTTTTGATTGCCCCTCAGTCCTAGCACATCTTGTCAAAATACTTTATCAGTAACTGAATGTTTACATATATGATGCACTACTGTGGAGGTAAAATTGATGTCCACTACCAAATTTCTATCAAAAAATAATATATATTTTAGAAGATTTTAAGGAGCAGCAGAATTTTGACTGCCATCCCAAAACAGGGAAGGTATGAACAGTGTGCATATTTTATCATTATTAAGCTACAAGAACCATCAATTAATTTTAACTCTATGTATAACTGTTTTAATGGCTTCAGAGAAGGGGAAGCCTTTCTTTTTTTTTGTTGATAGCTGTCCAAACATACTTAAAGTGATGTCATTATGTTCAAGACACCTAATTGTCAACCTGACACTTTAATTAAGTCTTCAAGATTAATCAATTAGTGACATGTGGAAGCAATATTTCAATTTCTGATTTAGAGAAAGTAAAGCAGGAGTAACCACACACAAAAAAAGCAATCCTTGTTTATATGCTTTGCCCAACACCTTTCCTAAAACTGTAACACTGTTCCAGACTTACACCTAGAGCACCCTCTGCAGCAGATTGTGCATTATGCATCTCAGTCAGCGGGGCAGCCTGTGGTGATTGATACCCACTAGGCAGATTAACCTCACTTGCCTGTGCCAAGGATTGCCTCTCACCTGCAGTTCCTATATTCTGTTTAGGGATAAGCAGGGTACAGATTTAATGGGGATTTAGAATTAAGACTTCTGTTATTACAAACGGCAGATGAATTACTAATTTCCAGTGCACGTGGTAGAACACAACCTGAGAGTCTGTTCTGCTTTCAGCAGCAGATTAATTTTATTTCAAAACCTAAATGGGACTCTTGAAAATACTGAAATCTTGAAAAATACTGAATTAAAAGGCTGCTTTGGGTCTATATTATTGAGATTGCCTTCTCCTGTGGTGGGACTGTAATCCTCTGAAACAGACAACTAAGTTAACTCCCTAAAGTTTTCTCCATCCCTACTTAGATTTTGGCACCAGATACAGGGAAACACAAAAATAAGTTTCATATTTCTTTCTGCAGTCAAATAAGCCACAAAGTAATGACATGGATGTAGTCAGTGGAAATGTTGTAATGATGTATCAGATGTTTCTATGCTAAAATACAAGGGGGTACACTTCACAAGAAGGCTCATCGCTTCATTTCAAAACAAACAAATCACTACATGTAGGAAGCCAAAGAATAGTATTTAATAGTATGTACTAGTTTGTCAGATTTAAATAGGTGGTACACCATTAAAGAATTACTGGCTAAACCAGTTTCCCAGTTTCAAAGGGATAAATTCAAAATTTAATCATAAATAATAACTGCAATAAAAATGCCACTTGAATAGGGAAGAAAGATTGTGATGGATAACATTGCTTAAGAGTCAGTGATTCTCAAATTCCTAGATTCACACATAAAAAACCAAAAACAAACAAACAAAAACAACAAACAAACAAACAAAAAACCAAAACATAATCACACATTGTCAACAGATCCAAGTAAAAATTCAGGTTTAGGAACCCATGTGGTTCTAACTGTAATTGTCCCTCTCCCCTAGAAACAACAACCTGCTACTGTAACAGGCAACAGAAGTGAAAACCAATCTCAAGGAAGAGTAGGCAAGTCAAATACCGAGTCATGGAAACCTGTTCTGTGAGATCCAGAGAGCGATTCTTTGTTTCTCTTGGCATGATACAAAACATATACTATGAGGGAGGAAAAATGAAACCTGCTTGCCAAGGTGTAATTCAGTCCAAAAATTTGGCTTCCAAGAAATAAAAGTTGTAAAGTGTGTTTCATCGACTGTTTCTCAGAAGGATTTTCTGTACTATCTGTTTTGTAAATGTTCACTAACAGACTGATGCAGACAAGGAATTGCAGATTTATTGCAAACTATTTTCAAACTGTACAGCTGTTCCCTACTATAGTGGGCACTGAAACCTCTATCAAGAAATGACAGGTTAGTTCATGTGAACAGGAAGAAAAATGACAACACTGTTCAAGACACAGTATCAGTCTTTCTAGAGTTACAAAAATTGCTTGTGGATAATATTGCTTGTGAAAAGAAAATTAGCTTTGGAGATCTGTTGGTGAACAACTACATTCCAGTTGTTCACTGCATTTCAGATGACACATGAACTTCGCTACTGTGAAATAAAACCTGTTGATGATTTTGTGTTCACTGATACGAAATCTGTGATTTTTAGGGGTTCTCAAGGTGTTATCTCTGAAATATCATCTATAACCAGAAGTTACCCAGCTACCCAAGCAAATAATTTTGCTGATGCAGAATTACAGTCTTCCTGATAATTTTCAAGGCTTCCACATCTCTGGTAATTAATATGATAGCCAGACCCAAAGAATCAGGAATTTCTCACAAACCATATAAGTTGCACATGCAGTTACCATTCTAAAAAAATTTACATTTCTGTCTGTTATTATGATTTTATTAGAAACAAAGAAAAGTTTTATCTTTCCTATGGAATTTGTAGCCTGCTTCCTTTTTAGGATAACAGGCTGTACAGTAACATTACCTAGCATAGATTTTTAGGTAATATTATCTGAAATGTTAAATTCAGCACAACAAAACATTTTACATACATATGATGACAATCTTACAGCAATTTTCACATGGTGTTTACAAATACCCTAATGATTGGAGGAAAGTTTTTATAACATTTTGACAGTGAAGTATCACTTCTTTCCAAACAAAAGCAAAGGAAATGGCCTGTCTCTTCCCCGTAATCCTGCAATTAAGGTGCACTTTACCACTTATTAAAGCCAGAATCCCAGAATAATCCTCTAGGTCTGCCAGTCAAGCACACCATCACACCGTATAAGAATACAAGCTACTGTGACTCCTTCCTCCATCATACTGACATTTCCATTTTCATCCCTGTGTCATTTGTATAAGCTGCACACAACTGTGGCCATGAATTTTAAAGAGCTCGGGTCACATTAGGGTCTCTTTCCTCTAGATGAGATTTTGAAAGAGAAAGACTGCATACTTGAAAATAGGACCTTAAATTTAAAAAAATAAATTAAAAAAAAAAAAACCCAAACAAAAAACCAGACAAACACAAAACAACACCATAACTTAAAAATACAGATCCTGTTTAATTTTTCTTTCCCTTTTTAAAAATATGCAGTCATTTTGAATGTTGAAATGTCTTTTTGTTGGATAATGATTTCTTGATGAGTACAGAAAAAGGAAGTTACTTTCATCTTCAAAGAAAAATACTTAATATTGAAATACATTTAAAAAATCCTCACTATATGGATATATATATATATATATATATATATTACTTTTTACATAGTTTAGAAAGAATTTATTCAAATTGTCTGCTAAAGGCTGTTAGTGCTATTCTGGAAATGCACTGCATGCAATGTAAGTACTACCATCTCACACAGCATGTTATTTGCCTGAACTGTGGTATGCTTTCAGGATACTGAAAAATGTTTTCAGTAACCATCTCTGCCTGAGGCCAAAACCATGCAAAGAAGAGTTGTCAAGAATTGTTTGTGTTAAATTAGAACACAGCATAGAGAAAGAATGGATAATAAAATTAGAATATGTAAGAGTTTTGTTTCACCTCCAGTTCCATTTCTGAAACTCAGATCTAATGGATCTCTTTAACTATGGCTCCTACTAATTGCTAAGATGAATCATAGGCCTAATAGAGCACATGTCTGAAATACTATTGAAAGAAGGAAAAGAGACAATAACAGCAAATGTGTAGTAAAAATGGGGATGAAAATTTTGTTTGCATGTTCGTTGGTTTTAAGAATAGGACACAAATAATAAGCGTAGTATGAAAATAAGATAATTTTTTCAACATGCTACTTACAGCCTTCATAAATATCTGTTGGTATGTGGACTGCTGCATGTTGGTAAGACGTTTGTCGTCGGAAAACAGGATCATCTTCAAATACTGGTCTGATTCTCTGGCTGCCAGATTCAGTATCATTCTTTTCAGGCTTTTTAAAAGAAGACATATAAAGAGCAAAATTTTACAAAGTATGCTAAAAACAATTCCATTCACATTTGCCTCTTTTTACATAAAAGACTCACAGCCTTTCTTTCATAGCTCACATTTTGTATTTCTGTATAAATATACTTACTTCAGGTCCAGAAATATTAATGTAGACTTTATTTTAATTATGAGTTATCCAGTAACTCAGTGAAATGAAGAGCTACAAAAGAAAAATACCAGCCTAACACCTTACACACCTAAATTTCATAAGTGCATGGAATTTTTATACCCATAATGCAAGACAAATACATTACCTTTTATTACATGCAATAATTTGTACTGAATCTTAAATATAAATACTGTATATCTCATTTTTTCCTTCTGTAGATTATATAGTAAATACTAAATCTTACAATGACACCACTAATACACATTTCATAAATAGATTTTTCAGAAACAGTGATGCACATCCAGACAAAGAAAGGATATTAAACCTTCTTAGAACTTGTGATTGAAACAGGTTTTGTTCATTGGTTTATTTTAAAAAGTCTTGATTAAATCTCATGTCCTCTCCTGGTTACAGCTGCCTGGGTGGAAAGGTTCCCAATCACAGAGGTGCTCACCACCATCTGCCTGCCTTAGGTTCCCATCCTCTCTCACCTGTCTGCATACCGACTTGTTAATTCCTTCCGATTCACTCAGTTATTTTGACTAGATTTTAAAAAAATTGAAAAGGACAGACTTTTCTAAACTCAGCTACAAAAATTACATGAAGTGTGGAAACCAAGAAGGTAGCAAAGACCAAAGGAGAGGTGGCAGTGTCTTCACGTGGCCCAGCTGCAGCTGGAATAGGAGGCCCTATGGCATGAGTAGTTTGCCACTTAAATCAATAATGAATCAACTACGACACCAAATGATTACTCAGGTCAGCAATTGTAGGCAATTATAAGGACATTTTTAATACTAAAGAGTCATCAGTTTTTGAAAATGTGATATGCTTGTAAAATAGTGCTAACACAGAAGCACCAGTCTGGTCAGTCAGGCATGTGCGTGCTGAGTATTTCTACACTACCACCATATCTATTACCCCCTATCGAAGTATAGACAGCTAAATTTTAACTTGCCCACAACATAATCTAATTAACGTTTCCTCATCTGCTTCATCACAGGGTTACAGACAATTAACAACAAATGTAGTTCAAATGGTTCAATGGTTCAAATGTAGCCTGCAGTAAGCAGCAGTCTCAGATGGGTTTCAAGGAGGTGGTTTCCTTTGGAAACACAAAGGGCAGAACTCATCTAACCAGTGACATCCAATGATTTCAGCAATATAGCAGTGCTGAGCTCATCACCCCAGGGTGCCTTCATAGTCAATGAAGAGCAACGGGCATTTTCAGAGTGCAATTCATCTCATCTTAATTAGACACCTATTTTCTCATTACATGAATCATGCCTTCGAAGTGCCTCTGACCTTCCATTGACTATAAACATAGCCCTAGGGCAAGTAGCCTAGATGTAGAACTCTGCAACACAGACACCTAGAATTAGGTGAGATGGATCTCACAATACAAATTTATTAAATTTCTGGAAGAAAAGAAGGTGGATGCTAATTTTGACTACTTATGCTACACAGCTCCTATATCTTATGCTATGAAGTTGAACTTGTTACTTAGATCTTAACACCACTGCTGGATGAGACAGAAGGGAAAGCATAATTCTTAATACTCAAAGGGATGATGTTTTTTCTTTGAGCAAATCTATTACCAGGTAAAGTCCAGGTATGTCACATCATTAAATAATCTAAATTGATAAAAATGTGTGAATTACCTAAAAACATTATTCTCCTTATAACACCTAAGACCACATGTTGCATTTTACTTTCACGTGTGTGGTATTATTTTCACTATTAGTTCTGGTGGACACAACGACCTCTGTAATACTCTGAGGCTGGTAGGGGACTTCTGAATATCATACTTTTGCATGTAGATTCTTCTAAGCCAGTAATATTTTAGTTTTGGAATGTGGATTAGAAAAGCAGAAATACTTGTACAAAGCAGCCTGAAATGTTTTGAAATAATTTTCTCCATAGAAGCCCTCATAGTGCTGTGCTCTGTATCACACCAGTGTTATGGCTAATGCTGAGCAGTGCTTGCACAGCATCAAGGGTATCACTCCAAACCCGCTCCCCCCCAAAAGGCTAGCTGGCTGGGAGGGGACGTAGCCAGGGCAGCTGACCCAAGGTGATAATCCATACCATACGATGTCGTGCACAGCAATGTAAGTTAAGAGAAGGGAGGAGGGGAGAGAGGCATTCATTATTAAGGTATTTGTATTCTGGAGCAACCACTATGTGTACTGAGGCCATACTTCCCAAGAAATGGTTGGACACCACCTGCTGATGGGAAGTAGAAAATAAATCCTAATAAATCCTTTTATTTTCCTTTGCTTTCATGAGTGGCCTTTGCTTCTCATTATTAAACTGCCTTTATCTCAACCCATGAGTCTTTTGTCATCTTATTTTCTCCCATCTGTCCTGCTGGGGAGGGGGAGTGATAGAAGAGAGAGTGATAGAGTAGCTTGGTGGGCACCTGGCAGCCAGCCTAGGTCAAACCACCACAAACAATTACAACTTAATTTGAAGTGTGCAAACAATCCAGGATCAGTAGCAGTTTATGCATTCTATGATCTGAAATGACACAGCATTGTGATAGGTTCAGACAATATAATTTGGTTCAATTTTCATGTAGAAGAAAAAATTCCCACAAAAAAACTATGTTATCACACAAGATTTTTTTCCCCCCAGAACTGGAATGTTATAAATTAAGCAAATTCTGGAGTTATATTCACAAGTTATCTTTTGGCTTCATGCTGCTCAGAGTAATGAGTTTGTCTAATTCTGCAAATTCAATCTCAACAATCAAACATTCATGTGAGAAGATTTCTCTCCTGTCTGAAAGTAATTTGATTTAAAAAAAAAAAACAAACTCACATTTATTTCTGAAATTAGTACCAATGACTACAAACTCTCAATGCTTTCACAGAACACTTCAGATTGGGACCATCAAGACCTATTATTACTATAAAACACCAGAATGAGTGGGTGTCAAAAGATTTCTTCCAACTAATTTTCCACAATAAATATCTGAGAGGAAGGGTGGATGGTAAAAGAGAAAGTTAAAAGGGGGAGGAATGGTAAAAGAATAAATCATGAGGTCCATCCTAGGTGGTCTGTTACAGAAGTTTTCATACTATGGTATATTTAGATTTTTAAATTGAAATTCTTGAAGCATCTGCACAGAAAAGGACCATGTTTCTTCTGCTTGATATTTCAATTTCATTCCAAATAATGGATACTAGTTTTCATCCTCTCCCATCACTCATGTGATACGGAAGAAGATTCAAATCTGCTGACAAAATTGGATTAAACTTTGTTGAAACTGAAAGGGTTTAAATAATCCACCTGAATGCCTTAAAAACTTTCAAACAAAGTCTACTTCCCACATTTCTAACAGCACACACACCCAGGCTCCCCCCAGAAATGACTGTGATAAAGATCCAGTCCATTATTCCTCCTGCCAATATTCAATGACATCAAAACAAGAACATGAATCTAAAAACTCTTCTCAATTTAACTGAGGAAGTGCAGTGCATCTACTAGAACTACATGAAGTAACAAAGAAGCTTTTACATCCCTGTTGTTTTTTCCTGGGAGTATTTTGTGATGTGCAACTCCAATATTGAAACAATGCATCTATCTACTCCCAAAACCCCTGAAACCAAATAACAAAATCCTGTCAAATTTCTATAGGTTCCTTTACTATTAAATCTAAAGGTGTTTGAACTAGTTCTGCGTGCAACAGGCAAATATCAGAAGCATTACAGGCAAATTAGTTTTGCATTCACTTGGGCTACTACCCCCAGACCAGCAAGACTAATACTGCGCCAGACCTTACACATCCAATGTTTGTAGTGGATCCTTCTATTTAAAGTAAAAATTATTTAGCTTTCATTTGTCAAATTTATGAATTTCAAGTAACCTACATCTAAATTAAAAAAAAAAAAAAAAAAAGAGGAAACATTAAAAAGACGTCTGTTGATTTTAATAATTATTTTAGCCCGGTATTATTATAAAAAACCTGACAGATTGTGGCATCGGTTGGTAGAGTTTTAATACCCAGTTAAGCTTTGTTTTCAGGAAAGTAGCAAAACATATTTTGAAGGAAAGTAATCCACCATGTGAATATAATTAAAATCCAACTCCAACCAATTTCTCTCTCAAGTCAGGAGCCGAAATGCAATCAATACTGGCACAGAAAAATCCCGCAGGAGATAGTGGCTGAAGATTAATCTTCTATCTATTCAAACCTGGCCTTCACTTATTGAATTACATTGTTACCTACCACTGACAGTCAGCAAAATAACTCACTCATTTCTCTGCAATGAATCTCCAGACCAATTTCTCCCTCCCTTGTGAGGCAGATAAAATCCATTTCACTTTTCAGTTCACATTTGTGCCATTTTAAGGCTCTTTTTTTTCTTTCTAATAAATAAATAATTGTCTCCTGTGTCTACCGTTCACCATCAGAATAAAGGCAAATTGATATAGCAGCTAAAATGCAGGTAAAGCGGGTTCTTCTATAGCTGTTCTTTGTGGTTTTGACTAAATCACTTTTGGCATGATCTAAAATAAAGGGAAGGTTGCTTTCTGGTTTTGTAAGCCAAATACATAGTAGAAATAATGCAACCTTCCTCTCAAAGGCTTTGTGAACATAAATTATTGTATGTACATGAGGTAACTAGAAGATTTATGCCAAGAATTATCACTGAAAGACGTGTACAGAAAAGCAAACAACCATTAAACCAAAATGAAACAAAGTCATTTCAAGAAAATCTGACACAGTTTAGCTGCCCATTTCACTGCAGCCAAAAATATCCTGATTCCTTTCCACAACTTCCAGTGACTTTTCATCATCATAGCCATAGGAAGATGATTGGATTTTATATCTTTATTAGTAAATTTTCATTTAGTTGAAAAGCACTGGTTACTGTAGAAATGAGAAACAATTTTTCCACAAATATAAAGCTTATTGGTTTTTGCTTCTTGCAGCTGTTCAAAACTGACGATCACAAAACTGATAGTAATTAAACAAATACCATCAATGAAACACACAGAAAACCACAACCAAACCAAAGCAATCTTCAGTTGTTTTCCAAAGGCAGACTCTTTTTAGGAACAATGTAGAAGTTGTTCAAAGCATCAGAACAGATTTTGCATCAGGGCAAAAGAATAAAAGGTAGATTTCTTTTTTTTTTAAATTCCTGAAGCAATATCCAGCAAGAAACAACGACACATGCCTGCTTTCATACTTAGGTAAAATAGAAAGGAATTGGTTGCTAATATTTTCCATTGCCCTAGTATCTAAAGACTGTGTTTTGCATATAACCTTGCTGTTCCTATCAATGACATTTTAGAAAATGAATGAGGAAATTTAATTATAATTGTTATGGTTTTAGGGACATCAAAATTCTTGCTTAGTCATTCCTTTCTATCTTACCTTACAGATTTTCAAGTTTTATATTTTCATCTCTAGGTTTCTGCCCCTTTTTGATTTTTGAATATCTGTTGAAATTTCGAAATGTAAAATTTTAAACGGTTGAGTCTCACTACCTATGCTTCTTTTAGTCCACTACCAGATCTACTCTGTGCAAACGAATGCTATCATATACAAAATCAGCACAGAATTTTTCCTACACTCACTTCCTTACTCAAAATCAGTTTTGCTATTTTGCTGGATATTTTTCTTCCTGGAGGAAAGCAAACGAGTAGAACTACATACCCAGCCCCTTTAATGCTGCTTGTGGCCCCATTAAAAAGTTACAGCTGGACCTGATAAGGAGGGTAAAATGAGATATCACTTGAAGCACACAGCTCAGCAGGACGCCTGCAGAAAGCAAAGGATAGCAACACCTCTTCTAAGGATAAGATAGAGGGAAGTTACTTTTGAAGAGACAGCTACATGGCATTTCTAATAGTCATAGAACTTTCACAGCATTTTAGATAATGTCACGAGTGCATTGCCTTCTGATAACTTTTTTTTTATTTCCTTCCAATAGATGTGATTTTCCAGCTGTGGGAAAACTGCTGAGTGCATTTAGGTGGTTGTGACAGAACTGCAAACATTTTACTTCATATTTGTTTGTGTGTCAGTGGGGAACTGCAGTCTTCATTCAGATACACTAAGATTTTACGTAAAACTGACATCCTTCTGTCTGTTCTTAAGGACAAAACTTGACCAAATTTGCTCTAAATAAAGTAAGAAAACACTTGGCTCAGAACTTAAATATTCTTACTTTATCTGTTAGACAACAGAGAGGTGTTAAAAATAAGACTATATATACATATATACAAACATAAGAATGTATATATAAATATATATATATATATGGTCTGGATAGCTTCAGATGTAGGGTATAGTTCTCTATTTGCAAGTTTCAGTGTGTCATGCTCAAGGGCCATTTATTTAAAATATATATGAGTTTTTTTCAGTGCTTTTAGTGTTTCTGTATGCTTCTAATGTATTGGTTGCTGTATATCAGTAAGAAAATGAATGGAACTCTGGGTTGAGCTTTTACTTAAAAAAAAAGTTTTATAGCATTTATTTTATTTCCAGCATTCTGTCAACTCAATAACTTTAGTATATATGAGATATAGAGTCAAATTAATTTAAAAAATCATTTATTTGCCTCTTAAGCCATTTTTATGAATGCAAACTATCTTTTGTTGATAATCATTTCTACACATCTATTTACAGGCTTGTCCCTGTCTACTGTATACACAACTATATGCTTTTTTACGAACTGTTCAAAACCCGCTGTATGCGTTCATTTATATGACCTTCATGGTTCACAGCTCCTGATAAGAATGTTTAGATATACAATAATTTTGTGGGTGTCCCAAACATAATAGCATTTTTCTTTTTATCCCAACCTATTCACAAAATTCACTGCACCTTGAGTTTGGTTTCATGAATAAATGAATTCTTGATGTAATTTATTTATCAAACATAAAGACTTGGAAGTCTGGGAACAGACACTTTAGTATGACCTGCAGTGATAGGACAAGGAGTAATGGTTTTAAACTAAAAAAGGGTAGATTCAGACTAGATATAAGGAAGAAATTTTTTTTACAGCGAGGGTGGTGAAACACTGGAAAAGGATGCTCAGAGAGGTGGTAGATGCCCCATCCCTGGAAACATTCAAGGTCGGGTTGGACGGGCTCTGAGCAACTTGATCTGGTGGAAGATGTCCCTGTTCATTGCAGGGGGGATGGACTAGATGACCAATAAAGGTCCCTTTCAACCCAAACTATTCTATGAAAATCTGTCTCTCTTGTAGCATTTCAGTGAATTACATTTTAGAGAAACAGATTAAAAGCACTGGGTTTTCCTAATTTCTTCAGGTGGAGAGTTTTAAAACAGAAATCCAAGCTTCTGGATATCATCTTGTTTGAAAGAGTTGACATTGCATTTAAGAGTGTGCCTTAAATACCATGACTCAGGGAATTATAATGTCTTGTTAATAATGTAACTGTTTTCTTAATTTCTGACAAAAAGGAACATTATCAAGACATAAGAGATCATTTGGCAATAAGCTAAAATAATCCATTTAAGATTAAAAGATAGTAATAAAGGAATTAATGAAAACTATAACAACAATTGTTGTGACTTTCTAATGATTATACCAGCATTTTATCATCCATGTTGTGAAGAAAACCACTAAAAGGACCAATACTATTTTTGGTTTGAATCATATCTACAGGACCTATCCTTGCATTTTGTAGCTATGGCTTACAAATCATTAAAGAAAACTTCTACACAATTTTGCATGTAGGAAACAAAGAGACAGCCTGTTTTCAACGACATGATGAACTAGAAAAGGTAATCAGCATATGGCTGGTCACGTTTTAAAGAAGGAATTCCATGGTAGACTAGTGGTCCAAATGGACAAAACATGGCAATATATCATAAATCAAGTAAGACACAACACATGTGCCTCTGATTTGAAGAGACAGGGGCTCTATTCTGGAAGTGTCCCAAACAAGGTAAAGCTCAGGAGGTTAGGTCAAGCAGCAGGGTGAAGGGTAGAAAAATCTGAAGTCACCTAGGCATATTTGCAATTAACAGAATTTATTTTAGTAAGACCTGTGCAATCAGCTTTTCTTTCCTAAAACTGACATGATATTTTAGTGAGTTAAAATCAGTATTTGTTGAAACCTTGTTTTGTTATTTAATAATAGAAAAGAATTGAAAGTTATCTTATTTTCTCTTTATTATATATTACAGCTAACCTTCACATCAAAGGTGCATAAAGTCTGTTGTAGTAACATCAGTATGCAAAAATTCACTTTTGTCCTAATTTTCTCTTTAATGTCAGGTAAAATGAAATATGTATTTTAAATATTTAAGCACAAAAGACATATAAGATATATTTAATCTTCCTAAAGATAAGTGTGACCCTTCCCCACCCCCAAGTCATCAGGAACCTCTCCCAATCCCCAGTGTTTCAAGGATGATGGAGGGCTGCCTCATACATACCATGGATCTGTCCCATCTGGTCCATGAACTTGTGTATGTCTGTCTAGCTTCAACGATCCCTAATTCTATCCCCTCCATTCCTTAAGTTCAGGCAACACCTCCATATCCCTTCTGGGTCATACATCCTGGGCATGAGTTCAGGTATCATGATGTGTAACCCCATCTGAACCTCCCAACTTGGTTCTGTTCTATATGGAGTAATGGCCTGGGATAACTCAGGGGTTCAGGACCAGGGTGTTCACTAAGAGTGATTTTCCTACCTGCCTTTAAGTTATCATGTGTCACACGGAACTGCCTACTTCAGAACTGACTTTAATAGTGGCTTGACTGGATAAGATGATATCATTAGCCAACATTAGGAATACAGGGTCATATTAGAATAAAAGCACATCTTACTCTAACTGATTTAAATGTTATGAGTAGTTAAGAAAATCCCAGTCACTTATTAAAATAAAAACAAACCAAACTTTAAATTCATAGCCTCCTTCAAATCATTGATCAATCACATTCCATTAGAGTACTGAAACATATGTTGTAAAATAAAATAAAAATATCATTGTTGACAAAAGTCCCATAGAATACTTGGTCATCTATAATTTCAAGACCAAAATGCACTCTAGATAATTTAGGTTTTTTCATACAACACACAATTAAGTTTCAAACTAGGAACTGTTCTACTCTTATTGAAATAAATTACACTGTCTACCTTTTACCACCCCCACATCTTATTAAAGATCATATCCCTGGAGAAGAAAATCTGTTAAATCATCTTAATGCTTCATTGGGAATTACTTATAATACCAACCGAATGTGAACATTTAATTAATTTGATTTTTTCATCTGATGCAGTTGTCTTTACCAAGCTTTGCTAAGCCATCAACCGATTCTGTTTCACAGCACATACGTATCTTCAGGCATACCGGTCAGGTCCAGATTTTGTACATCCTGTGGCATACGAGTCGGTTATTGCTCTTTCTTCTTAATTTGTACTGTCTTCTGTGTCAATAACAACATTAATAACAGTGAAGCCCTGCTTTGAGAAGGAGCTTGGACTGTATGACCTCCAGAAGCCCTCCTAATCTATTTTTTTTCTGTGATTCCCTAAGTTAACACTAATAGGGCTCAAAACACTACATAAACATTGCTCACTAATTCATGCTTACATAAATTATAATGCAGCCCTTGACTAATTAAATGCCAGCTGTATCTCAGCAGATAAAAGCAGTAGGTAACACTAAAGCATGCACTGACCTCTGGGTTACATACAGACCATACACTGTACCTAATTTAAGTAAACTGCCATAGCACTATGTAAGACTATTTATATGCTTTTTAAAAATGCTAGTATGGTGAAATCCTAACAATGCAACAAATTAGAAGAATAGCGTTCACTGAGACTAGGAAATTTTAGAAGGATATTCTGCCCAAGAAGAGAAGCAGATCAGAAGAAAAACAAAAAACAAAAAACAAACAAAAAACACACACACACACAAAAAAAAGAAAAGAAAAAAAAGGATGAAACAGGTCAACGTTTAGATTTTAAAAAAAATTTAAAAAAATCAACAAAAGAAGATACCTTTGTAAAAGGTTGGCTGAATCCAATTTCAAAAGTTTTTAGGGTCTGGACAATGTGATTCCCCCACTAGATTAAAAGTTATTTGCAACGCTCACCACAAAAGAAAACTGCAAGAGTAGCATTAATTCAGCTTTTCACCTACCAGTCCTAAAACCTCTGAAAGACTTCAGTTCACAAGACAAAAGCAGAAGCACAGATGGCCTTTCACAGCCATGTGAGCAAGAAATGTTTCTGAAGCTAAACCCCAGATATTGCTTCCTACTCAGCCCTACTCAAGGTATGACTCACATGCAGAAATACAGAGTAAATGATCTTTGCATAAAATGAGAGGCTTCTGTTCCGAACCTCTGCTGCTTTGCAATATTTATGGCAAGTACTGGAAAGTAGAGATGTTAATGAAGAGAACTACAGGAAAGGATAACACTGGATACAGTAAGAAAACATTATACTTCACAGAATAAACTGACCATTCACTTACAAGCACCTACAAATGAAATGCTGTACGTTAGATATGGTTGACTTCAACTTTTTTTTTTTTTTTTAATCTATTCTCCATAAAACTGCATGGGCAGACAATGTTGAGAACCGGTATGTGGAAACCCCAGGGAAAGTGATCTGGCCTTTTGCAGACTGCACTGGCCAGTTCAGAAATGCTCTTATTCACAGAGTCAGGGGCTGGCAGGGACAGGTGAGGAACTACATTTCAGATCACTCAGACTACAGGGAACACCCTGAAAATCCCCAAACAGTTCAATGCGTAGATTATTTCCTCTTTGAAGGCATATATGGAATCATAAACCACTCTGAAATTATATCCATGTAAGTCAATATTATATTTTAATATTATACTTAATATTAAATATAAGTGATCCATTCCGGAATTCTTTATAAGACTTGCATTTTCAAAGCCTACTTTCACCTTCCATCAACCATATGAAAACACCAGATTCAGTGGTGTTCAAAAACATTTTGTTTTGTACTACTTAGAAATCTCAGTGTGAACTGCATTCTTCAAAGTGACATGTCAAAACACTCATGCAACATTGCTACTGTAATCAGGCGACAAAGCGCTTGCGAAAAGTTAGTACTTCAAATGGTATAAACATTCCATAACAAGTTCAGCTTTTGGACTTGCTTTTATTTGCCAATAAACAATTACACTCCATGCACTGCAATTGTTATCACTCATGCATTTGATATTAGTAGGAAACATCCTAAAGGAGGAATGATGTGATGAATCACTGACTTTAGGGCTGAATTCTGATCTTTGACATGGGATAAACTTAGCGTCCATGGGGAGACTTCAAGCACTGCTCTTTTGCGCAAATTTGTCTTCAAGGTAGGATTCTCCACATTAAGAACATCCTCATCTTTTTTAGGACACTGACAACTACAGTTATCACTCTTGCCATTATTATTTCATAGCTCTTTCACAGGTAGGAGATAGCTTTGGGGCACTCATATTTTATTATCATGTATTTTTCATTGCAGACTCGAACATATATTCATTTGGGAGAAGAGAAGACTTGCACAAATTTGAATAATATAAATCTGACACTTAGTTTTTTAACTGGAATACTAAAAAAAAAAAAAAGAAAAGAAAAAAAGCAAGAACCCTGCTCCCTGTGGCAACAGATCATTAAAATTTCAATAGGAAGCTTTAAGGTATGCCTTTTCTCCTTATGAGTTGGACTGAAGCTTACCTACAATGCCTTGAAATGGCAAGGTCCCCAAACACCTGACATGATTCCCAGGGATACTTGGTAAAAGGCACACATTCCTCAGTGATCAATGCAAAAAGTCTCGGTACTAAGCAGACAATGTCAATCATGCCCTCACTATCAATTCCAATGCTCATTTTCCAAAACATGGCACCCAAATCAACTGTTAGAAATTGTAACACTTGATTCCAGATGTAAGAAAGCGCACAGCAAAAACACTGGAGTATGTGTTTTCCTAAAATACCTGAAGTCAAGGTACCATGAAATTGCTAGAAATAAGAACAATAAATCCTCTTGCATAAAAAAGATGAACAGATGTAAGACCAAAGAACATAAAAATATGGCTTTCCTGATTAGTCCTCCTCCCCATGTATTAAAGATAAGATGCTTTGTGCTATAACAGGATTTTTCTACATATTCACTATAGCAAGAACTGTATATTTTAACCATAAACTTTATTTTTGTTATAAACTGCAGTGAGATACTCCCAAAAGTGTAATTAGTTACATAAAAAAAAAGTATCTACTTTTTTAAGACAGTTCATTTTCAAACGTATTAACTTACTTTAGCACATAATTGAAAAAATGTCATTTGACTATGTTCTATGATACCTAGAATATAATAAAAATAGTCACATGTCTGAATATGTTGTATACTTGAGAAACACAGGACAAATTCTTGGAATACTCTCATTAATCAAAAAGTGAAATAGCCAGGAAGTATTTTCTGAAAATGAAATGGGTTAGAACACCTATGGGAAGCTATCAAGTTTTTCCCTCCTCATTTAATAAAATTTTAAATGTATTATAGACTTAATTATTAATTTCAAGTAATATGTGCTAGTATCAAAAGATATAGGATAATATTCAAGATATATTTTAATAAAAATTAAAATATAGTTGAAAAATGACATTTATTACAGATAAGAAATTCCTGTTCTAATGAAACTTCTCTAAGGCTTTAAAAAGTGTTCTCTACATGAGTGTATCAACAGTCCTACTCTGATAGTCTTTCATAATGAAAAATAATTTATACTAGCACAAATGTTCATTCCCTCCTATATCTTAGGTCAATCAAAGAGCAAACTACCCAGGCAAAATAAACGTAGAATAAGGCATTTGTCTGTATAGCTAATACCCATTACAGTGAAAAGGGAAAAAACAAACCAAATAAATCTTCAATAAAATCTATGTAATATTGCCAAGAAACAGAATAACTGTCACAGATGCATCCCAAGTTGTCAAAGACTTCAAAATTAAAATATCTCCATAAAATATCAGTCAACTAATATTTCCGTCTCTTTACAAATTTAGCTGTTAGCTCATTTTTATATCATGATTCTCCAAGAATATGCAAAATATCATCTAAAACACAGAATCACAGGCAGAATCACAGAATCGTCTAGGTTGAAAAAGACCTTGAAGATCATCCGGCCCAACCATTAACCCAACACTGACAGTTCCCAACTACACCAGATCCCTCAGCGCTATGTCAACCCGACTCTTAAACCCCTCCAGGGATGGGGACTCCACCACCTCCCTGGGCAGCCCACTCCAACACCCAACAACCCCTTCTGGAAAGAAATGCTTCCTGATATCCAGCCTAAACCTTTCCTGGTGCAACTTGCTATTCCCTCGTCCTATCACTTGTTACTTGGTTAAAGAGACTCATCCCCAGCTCTCTGCACCCTCCTGTCAGGGAGCTGTAGAGGGCGATGAGGTCTCCCCTCAGCCTCCTCTTCTCCAGACTAAACCCCCCCAGTTCCCTCAGCCGCTCCCCGTACGACCTGTGCTCCAGACCCTGCACCAGCTCCGTTCCCTTCTCTGGACACGCTCGAGTCATTCAATGTCCTTTTTGGAGTGAGGGGCCCAAAACTGAACACAGGAATCGAGGGGCGGCCTCACCAGTGCCAAGCACAGGGGTCAGATCCCTTCCCTGTCCCTGCTGGCCACGCTATTGCTGATGCAAGCCAGTTTTTCCAGTAAAATTTTATCATGCCTAATTGTACCACATACCACCAAGCAATATGACATTGAACAAAAAAATCTGAGAACTAGCTATGGAGATACATGTAAATATTATTTAGTCTGATATCTGCAGTATCTTGACCTGCTGAAAAACCCTAGCAGGTTCAGAAGGATAAGAAAATTAATCTAAAAATAGCTGTGATTTACACACATGAATAACAGCAATAACAAAAATAATCCCTAAAGAGACCTGCTGTATGTACAAGGACTACTTGGCACCTTCTAGAGAGCAGGAGTGTACAGATCAAAGTTATTGTCAAGTTATCGATCTATGGCTTCCAATCTGTATGAAATATACTTTGCCCACTTACTCATCATAAATTAGAATAGCTGGGGCAAACTATGAGTCATTTTAACATTTTTTTTTCCAGCATCAAAGATGTAAGGGACAAAGAAAAGATAAAAAGAAACATGCCACATGGTCACTGTGACTGTATCCATTTCACTGCCTGTGACGTTACAACATCAGACCATACTGGTTGTCATACAAAGAAAGCAGAGGGAATAGGAGCACCACACAACTTTAGATAAGGAAGTTAGCAGACTACTATTGCTAGGCTATGCTATTGTAAAAGACGACTAGCTATTCTACAGCCTAGCATTTAAGCTTATCCTAAATTATCTAAAACCAATGACTGGAAATGCCTATCCTTTACCATCTATGAATTCCTGAAAAAAATTAGTAGTTTTGAAATCCACCTGTAGCTAAAACCAGCTGGTAGGATATTGATTTTGTACACTGGGCAACCAGAGCCAGTCTAAGCACTGAGACTGAAATCCTCCTACATCTGCAAACACAAGGGACATTACTAAAGGTATGTATTATCAGAATTAGGTTTAAAAAAGCCTCTCCAAAACCAGAGGAAATTTTTATCTACTGGATGGCATTCATATTAAAAAAAAAAAAAAAAAAAAAAAAAAAAAAAAAAAAAAAGAAGACCATTTTGGGGGTGGAAATTATTTTGTTTTCTATTTTGTTCTCAACCAAGTCAGGGGTATCTAACATTTTCTTATCTCTGGTCTCTCCATTTTAAAAAGGGAGATGGATTTGGTGGATGGAAAGATAACAGGTTATAGCTTATCCGCATTTCCCAATGAAGGTTAGGGTGTTTTAAAAATACACTTACAAGACAGTAGGCACCAGATTATTACAATCAGTTCCTATGTTCTCCAGCTGATGCATTCCACCTTACATGTCCAGAATTGTGGTATGTTAACACCCACCAGGAATTTTTTGAAATTATTTTTTATATTCACACATAATCATCCTTTCTTAGTTTTACAACAGTTTTCAGCTTGATGTAGACTTATCATTATTTTTTAAAAGCTTCATAGCTGCATTTATGCAGCAGTTTTAAACTCAAAAAGAGCTACTGCTTCACATTTTATTCCAAAATAACTAAATTATGAATACTATCTAAACCATGCAGCAAAGAGAGCTTACCAGTTTTAAAAGATTTTTCCCTTCAAGTTTTATAAAATAATAAAAAAAAACTGATTTAAAACAGCCTTAGGCATGTTCCAGATTGCTTCCCTCTACTGGAACCCACACACTGACCCCAGTCACAGAGTGAATTCACATTTTGAGCAGGTACTTATTCCCCAAATGGACCCATAATTCTAGAGCCTTCACGTTAATTCAGCAAGATAAAAGTGTTACTACCGCTTAATACATGATCAATAACTGCACAAAAGTACTGCTCTGTTAGTCATGACTGCAATCCAACATGGGACTGCATAAAGGAAATCTCTAATAAATCACCTGTGTTGACCAGGGACATCACTCTTGCCAGGAGATGCAACTGACTGCTCCCAATTAAAGCCTAATGACTAAGACCTACAGAGGAGCTACAAACTCCCAGTGACATGTGGCTGGTTTCATTTTAAAGAAGCATTTGTTTGGTTATTTGTAATACTTAGTCCTTAAAGTTAAATCACTGAAAAATTTCAGTCTTTTTTTCATTAGGCTGATGTAGCCTGTGGGGGAAGGAGTTTATAAAACCATGACAAGAAATTACACTAAAAAAAAAAAAAGCTAGAAAAGAAGCAAGATGCCAAGAGGAGATGAGAGAAATATTATAGAAGAAATCAAGGAAAAATGAAAATTAAGTAATCAAACAATACAGTGCATAATGGAGAGATGGATTTCCTCAACATACGGAAACAGAAAAATTAGATTTAGAAACAATCTATAAAGATGTGGAATCACTAGAGGTAACATGGAGACAAGTACAAAAAAGGAAAGAAATGAGCGGTGAAGCAAAAGTGACTATAAATACAGTGGGATTAAAAAGGATGAGAAAACAGGCAAAGCAGTATTAAAACTTATGAGAAAGGTCATCTTAATGTGGTACCACTCACTTGTCCAATAAAAGCACTGCAGCATTTGTCCAAATACAACACAAGCAGTTGACACCTGCAAATTAAAGTGCACGACACAGACTGCAATATATCAAACTGAAAGGATGCTAGGGAATAGGACAGTGAATGAAAACCTGAGAGACCTGTATTAAATTACAAGTTTAGCCATTATCTTCCTATGAGATATGAAAAATGGGAATATAGTATCTCCTACTTTGTTGTGAGGATAAAACTCATTAATTATGAACAGCCCACACGTTACATACAGCACTGTGGGCGAAACAAGCAAGTAGAATCTAATTGCTGTTATAGGATAAAGAGTACAAAGGTGTATTACTGACTGACGGACTAAGGGGTTAATTGATTGCTTTATCCGAGAGACTGAGAAATCCAAAGGCCAAAGAATGATTGGTCTTCATGTGCTTTGCTTTTTTTTTTTTTTTTTTTTTTTTTTTTTTTTTTTTTTTTTTAGTCCAAGTAAACAGAGTCATTACATTCAAAAAGGCCCATCGACACGGCAGATGAAAAATGAGAGAGAAGGTACATGAATGTGGTACATAAACAGAAAGAAGAAAAGCAACTATACAGCAGCATATTAACATACACTGGTAAAAATACACAGAATTAGTTAGAAGATTGCTCTTCTGATAAAGCTATAATTTTAAAAGGATGAGTGGAGACAAAAACTGGCAGGCAGGACCTGTGAGATTGATTTCTTCTAATTCTTCAACATCTAAAAGGTAAGATTTAAAAGGGTCTGTTATAGGAATCTGATCAACAGAGAGAAGCACACATCTCAAAGTGATTCAGCTGACCTTAGACACCTATCTCAGAATAAAATGAACAGCTCTCCAGAGGTATCCACAGTGAGTAGCTTAGATACCTATTTTTAATAAATAAATTTCTGCTACTAATTATTTCTACTTGTACTGAAAGAGAAATACAATACCATGTCCTGTGATTTAATGAAGGCTCACAGCATGGAAAAAAAACAAACAAACAAACAAACAAAAAAAAAACAGAAAAAAAAACACCCCACAAAAAACAAAAAACAACCCACCTTTCGTTAGAGACAGCAAAAAATGGATGGCAAAAGCAGTTTTACTAACCAGTGCTTCAGAGATGATGCTATTAAAATCTCTCTATATTAAAAAAAGATGCCGCCTAAGTCCTCTCAAGCATTTTTTTTTCAGACAGGAAAAAGGGTTTGCATACATGTTGAGACTTGGATGCAGGTTTTCCCCCCAAAAAATCAGTATCAGATCAGTGACTCTCATCCTTATTGCTTCTTCTGTAAAGTTAGATTGCTAATCACAGTGGCGGCACAAAAAAAAAAAGCTATTTTCACATTCAATGTGTTTTATCCAAAAGTAACAGATTCTTACCACCTTAACAAGATGCAAATAATCTGTAATCATACCCATAACTTTCTATTCCCAACAAAGTGCTACAGAAAACATTTTTTTCTTGGATTCCTAATCTGCATTTATCTAATCAGTCTCAACCTTAACGATGAAGGAAAAGAATTCCTACATTTCAAATATTTTAAGAAATATTTGCACAAAAATTTCAACAGTGAAAAACTCGCAGCACGTGGAAGAGACTTTTTTAGGAGATGTGTGTTAGTGGTTCCTGAAATGCTAGGCCTCTTAAAGGGATCCAAATCTGCATGTATAAATTATAGCTCTAAATTATTGTTCTTTTTTTGTAATATAAGATTTATTGTTTATTAAGAATTAATACTGATATTGCAGCTGAAGGATAATAATGTTTAGCATCATTATGAAATATTCATCATTTCCAAATAGCAAGAATTACAGAATCCATCTGTGTGGAAGAGACATTTAAGATCATCAAGTCCAACAGTTAACCTAGCACTGCCAAGTCTGCCACTAAACCATGTCTCTATGCAGCACTGCTACACATCTTTCAAATATCTCCAGTGATGGTGACACAACCACTTCTCTAGGCAGCCTGTTCAGTGCTTTACAATCCTTCTGGTGAAGACACTTTTCCTGATATCCAATATAAACCTCCCCTGACACAACTACAGGCCATTTCCTATCACTTGTTACTTAGGAGAAGAGACTGGCACCCACCTTACAACAACCTCCTTTCAAGTAGTTGTAAAAGGCAATGAGGTCTCCCCTCAGCCTCCTTTTCTCCAGGCTAAATAACCCCAGTTCCCTCAGCTGCTCCTCATAAGACTTGAGCTCTAGACCCTTCACCAGCTTTGCTGCTCTTCTTTGGATGTGAGAAAGCAGAACCAGAGCACACTTCTCCAGGATAAGCAAACCCAGCCCTTGGCAGAATCAATGAGGTCCCAGTGGCTGAGATATCTGAGACTGGTCTCTCTTTTCATGGTGTAATTATAATTCATGGGGAACTGCTTAATGGTATCTCCTTGAGTCAAAGCATTTGTTCTGACCAGCTAGCCAAAAAAGCTTAAATGACTGACAGAAAGCACATGTTCTCAAACAACAAGAGCTTGTAAATAGTGTACTTCCTTTGTATCTTTTTCCCTTCACATTGATTTTTAAATTTAGAATTAAATACATTAAAAGTAAAACAAAACAAAAACAAAACCTCATTTTTTTCCCTCATCCCTCTTTAACCCTTTGATGCGAGGATTATTATGAAGGACCGAAAAATAATTATTTCAACACATACAGACATATAAACATGCTGGCAACTCAAACAGAACCACAGTCTTAATGCTATATTTTTATATTTTACCCAGCCCATATAGTACAGACCTACAAAACATTTCAGCCCATTAAGCTGAAATTTCTAGGTCAAAATTTTTCATTGTAATTCAAAACATTTCAAAGTAATAATTTAAACTGGTGTTGGGTTTTGGTATTGAACTCTGTGTTGCTGACACCATATTGCTGTTACTTGTTTCGTGAGAGACTGGCTCTGACTCACAAGGAACTATTCTTAAATTGACAAGAAAGGTTATGAACTTCATTCCAAAAGTTCAAAAAAGGATTTTAAAAAAAATTTAAAAAA
The DNA here is from genome assembly GCF_003259725.1 of Athene cunicularia. NCBI lineage: Eukaryota > Metazoa > Chordata > Aves > Strigiformes > Strigidae > Athene > Athene cunicularia. Next base: position 72,345,092 of record NW_020799092.1, read on the forward strand.
CAGAAATACAAATAGGACACCTGGTGACATAAAATTTTGGGGTTTTTTGTGGCAGGAGGAGTTGTGAGGTTTTTTTCTGGAATTAAAAAAAAATCCAGAGGAAAGTCAAAGAAAATGAGAGTAAACTCCTGAACAGGATTTCCTTTCCTGCACTGCCTAGCAGAATTGGATTTATGTTGTGGAAGGAGTCGCTGAGAGATCTTTCCCACTACTGTTTAATCATCGCAGATACAGAGGGGTCTTTTACTTCACACCATAATCTACCAACACTATACGGTACACTTAGATTCAAAATTCAGTGTTTTAGCTTTGCAATTCTATTTCCAGAAGTGATTAGGACCTGCAGTCCCAGTGAATTTAATGAGAAAAGACCAATATCTTTCAAATTTAGGTTACTTGCAATAAATTTTAGTTAAAGCATGCAAATTTTAAAACTCGGGACAGTAGATTTTGTTGTATCTGAATTCCAGTACTCATAACTCTATATAAGCATATCAAATAGTTCTGCTTGACATGATCTATGTACCTTCTTTAATTGCCTTACAGCAGAAGCATCAATTACAATAGTGATACCATCAATCTCTAAAGAATACTTGATTAAAAAGTGCAAATGAAGCATGCTGGCAATTCTGATTAATACATTTACAACATTTTTTCTATGGTTCTATAAATTAAATCTATAATGAAGACAAGTAGTTGTATTATCTCAAGTGAAGGTGAGGATAACTTCTCCCCAGAAGGCATTAAGATCTTTAATAGTTAAAGCCAGATAGGGAACTTCAAACCACTTAAAGTTTTAGTAAAACCAGGAATTGAACTATCATATGTTTAGTCTAAATCTTAAGACTGGATTTTCCATTTCCCCAAAGCTTATTAGTTATATGAGCGATCACAAAGTGCATGAAAATAGTTATTCAGTAACATTTTACATCTGATTTCCCCTCATGTAAAAACTTTCTTACAAACAATACAGAAGAAGATAATATGAGTTTGGAAAATAGAGCCAGAAAATGGTTCCTTCAGAGTAAAGTAAATTATTTACATTTATCATTTTGATTCTACAGTCCTATAATTATGATTTTATCACATATCAAAAAGTGAATGATACTGCTGTCAGGATCTGTTTTCTCTCAAAACATTCCCTGCCTGATCAGTAACTCAGACTGTATTAGGCAAGACAGACTTTGAGAATTAGAACATAAAATATTATCTGGCTCTTGAGAAAACTTTTGAAGACAGTTTAAGTTTCTTGGTTTCTTGCTCCTGCAAAATATTTAAATGCTAGTTTTAGAGATCAATTAATATTTTCAATCCCTTAATTTTCTGAGATTACAGTCAATGAAACAAAAAGAAACATTACTTACATCATTCTGATCATCTTTTGCATTGTAATAGATTATATCATTATTCTGTAAGAGAAAGAAAAGTAATTATGTTAATTTGAAAGTAGAGAATAAAATTTAATAATAATTTGTACTAAAATACATTTTAAAATAAACCCACATTTCTTTATGTACTCTCTTTGAAATATGACAGAATCAGACTTTTGCTTGCTCTCTGTTGCATGTAATATTTCCCATGCTCATCTTTAACTTCATTAAATGCTTCTTCCCTGGTAAGCTACATAAGTCACTCAAAAAGCCAGGTAGAAAAGTACAGACGTTGGACAAAATCCAGAGCTCATAAAAGACTTGTGTAAGCTGTTTCTTTTACAGATATATGACTTGCTATGCAATTAGGTGATTTATGCACCATGACACCTAGCAGGCAACAGAAAGAACGATGCACGGGCATTGCTAAGTGGGTTAAGTAGTTGTTGCATCATGTTTATTGTTTTATTCACCTCCCACGGTGGAAATAAAATCTGTGAAAATACATCACAGGAGAGTCTGACTGTTATACCATAGAGGGGAACCTGGCAGCTCTTTGGAAACGTTGTACCATATAATTCAGGCAAAGCATCTACAGCAGTTTGAAAATTGGAGTATTTCCTATGAAATATAGTTTTGGTTTTGCTTGAGATATTTCTGAACCATTTAAAAGCCTCAAAGATTTAGGTTTTCCACTAAACAGAACTGCTGTACTCTGCCCTATACTCTTCTGAATGAAAGCAAGCAATTGTTATGTGAATTTCTGTATGAAATAGACACAGATATGTACATAGTATTTATAAAGTCCCATTATAGATTTTGAATAAGTAATGAAAAGGAGATGTTGTATTTCTTCATGTCCAGCAGCTTGTTTAAAATAGACTACTGCTAACCTCCAAAAACAGCCTTAATTTATTTTTTCAGTTATGTTTATGGTAATACCTTTGGATATATGAATCTAAATAAAATGTTGACCACAAACATTTTTTTTTTCTTTTATAAATACCAACAGGAGAGAATTATTTTGGTAATCATTTTTCAAGTGGGTAAGCCAATGACAATTATTACTTGCACTAAAAAAGCACCATGATATGTGCTACAAGGTAATGCAGTTCATCTTTATAAACCATCATTTTCCTCACTTCATAAATAATGACATCATTCATTCTCCTTCGTGACCTTTTTGAGATCCAAACAAAATATATTATAGATGAGCTAAACACTATTTTGAGGCAAATGCTATTAAGATGAACTCATCCTCTTTCCTTTTCCCTCAAAATGCACTTTTTTACTTTTCATCAAGACACTGTTCTATCGCAAGTCAGTTGGTTTTTTTATCGGTATCTGGGTAACGAAGCTGGAACTCGGTGTGTTACAGACACAGGAGAAAATTCCTTTCATCATTAAGGACCAAAGCTAATTGCTTATTCATTTGATTGCTGTAAAGACTATGTAATGCTTGTGGAAGCCTTCAAGTAAGTTGGAAGAGGTGAAAGATTCAATTTTCTACAGATCCTCTTTACTCTGTACATGTTTATATACAAAATAAATGTTCTGTAAATAATGTGATCTGTTCAGAAAGCCATGTGATTCTTTCGCAAGGCAATATTTAAAACTGCAAAGGATCCAACTCTGTGGGACTAGTTGGAAGCGTTAGCAGAAGTGTTTTCATCACAAGATGATCTGTTTCATTTCTTTTATAAAAAAAAGTTGGTTCACTTCAGAAGACAGGGGAAAATAATACTTCCTTCAACACACCTCCTTATCATATGTTAAAGCAGTTCCCCTGAAATCTCTTCCCTGGAAGCTTTTGTTTGGGAAAAATAAGACCAGGAAAAGCCACACAGTCATGCTTACCTGGATATTATGTACATATTCTTTTTCTTTAGTGCTTTCATTTTAGAAAGGAACATTTTCATAAAACACAATTCTATTAGGCCTTCTCTTCTACTGAGTCTCACCAAGCTATCAGTTTATTCCCCCACCTCCTTCCCATTGCTCAAGCTTACCTGATAGTATTCCTTGTCATAGAATCATTTAATACATAGGATTTTTAACACTGTGTTCTATAAATAAAATTCTGTTTATCTACTCAAAGAAAACGATTCTTTATTGTCACAAAAATATATTCCTGTCATTTATATATTTTTTTTTAAATTGATCGAAGCTGGCATAGTGTCGTTATCTACTTCTACTGGACTAAAGAGTATTTTTTAAATCACCTATTAAAGAATGATGTTTCAGAAACATGATACATTTACAAGTTAATTAAAAGAACCTCACCACCCTAAATGAATTAGATATTTTGTTAGGCTATTCATATCTTGTAGTTCACCACCCTGCCTGGAGATATTACCTATCTAATGCATAAACTAACGCTGACGTTGGTCATATCTCACTACTCTTAATATAGAAAATATGAGCTACACAATTCTACGACACACTGGATGCTGCACAGTTCACAAATTAGATTCATGGATCAGATAGATCTTTAGAGGACAATTTTTCATAATTTAACCACTTCTAGCTGACAAGAACAAATTGCTTTTTTGCTGGTTCTCAAGCCAGTAGTTTAGTTATTTATTAACTTCTTGACACAAAGAATTTGAATCTTCCCACTGTTACACACTTTTGCAACCAGGTAATACTGCACACATTCAGCAAGCCTAATATACAATGTAAATATCCTAGATATTTATTTATGTTCTTTATTCAGTAATGCTATGAGATAGAGGGGTAAATACTCACTGTTTTTTCTGATTGTGAATGAAGGGATTTAGTAAGACAGTCCTGAAGATCAGTTTATGGAAGAATGACTTTAGGAGACCATATGCATAAATTAGAAACTTTAGAATACTGTCAGTATACAAGTTCACAAAATTTATTAAGTTGGAACAGTGAAAGGTAGTTTTCACCAGCATTAATTCCCCCTTCAAAGCCAACAGTGTCTGTATCTGACAAATTTATGCAAGGCATATAAAAATTACATTAAGAACCAGGTCATAAATTTACTTATGACTCTTACTTTTTTCTTCTATTCTATCTGAATAATCTTTTTTCTTCCACATTTTCATTGATATTATTATCTGCTAAAGTTATATTGTTCCACTGTCTTTATATTGCATCTTATTTCAATTGTAATTTCCTTCCCAACTTTGGGTATAAAACTATTTCAATGGGAAACACTACATATTGTGTAGTATTAATGGCTTCCTAAATTTTGCCACACAAAATCCAAAGTTTCTTGTCTCTGTAATCACTATATGAGAAATGAAGAAACACAGAGACTCATATCATGTCTCTGTAATCTCTATATCTGGAGATTTGAAGAAACACAGAGACTCGTCAAATAGAAGAATGGGAAAATACAATATTTCAGAACATCTGCAGATGAAATTAGAATTCACACCAACACTAACTTACACTGGCATTTGGATTCTCTACAAAGCAGGTTTACAGACACAGTCTATTGATTCAGCTAGTTAAAAGCCTATTCTCAGCTCAGGATTATGTGAAAGGAGCTGAAGTTGGCTTGTCATGACAGGAAATAATACCTCTTTTTCAATCAAATTCTTTCAAGAACAACACAAAGGGATTACACTGCAACAAGACATATCTGACTCTACAGATAATTACATAGAGTAATTAATGATAATGTATCTATGTCAATTTGTTGGTAAAAGCTATAAATCCTTCTTTACCAAGTGCCAAAGATGAAAGTTCCTTGTTACTACTGCTACATAATGACTTCTCAGGAAAACTTGCTCAGTAAACCCTATGCTAGAATTAGAAGAATTGTCAGTGAAATATGGAGCCTCTGTGAACCTCAATAAATTCAACAAGCTCAAGTGCAAGGTGCCTCAATCCGAGGCAGGCCCATGCACAGGCAGGCTGATGAGTGCATTAAGAGCAGCCCTGCAGAGAAGGACTTGGGTGTGTGGGTTGACAAGAAGCTCAACATGACCTGGCAATGCGCATTTGCATCCCATAAAGCCAACTGCATCCTGGGATGCATCAAGAGAAGTGTGGCCAGCAGCTCAAGGGAGGAAATTTTTTTGCTGTGGGGGTGGTGAGGCACTGGCACATGTTGCCCAGAGAAGCTGTGGCTGCCCCCTCCCTGGCAGTGCCGAAGGCCAGGTTGCAGAGGGCTTTGAGCAACCTGGGCTAGTGGAAGGTGCCCATGGCAGATGGGCTGGAACTAGATGATCTTTAAGGTCCCTTCCATCCCAAAACATTCTATAATTCTATGTTTCTACCCCATCAACTGGTCAAACCTTTTTTTTTGGTAGAAACACTGTATGTGTGATTTTTGAAGTATCTGCTTTTCCACAAGAGATATTTGCATTTCATTCACAAAAGAAAAAAATAAATACTGGAAGTCTTCAGATTTTCAACAAACAGCCAATACTATCTATTCAGAAATGTTGCTTTCACTGAAGCTGTGATTAAGATTACTTATGCCTTCAGGTCTGTACGTGAGGCTTCCTAGAGACTGTACATAACATAGATACCTGTGATGTAGTCCAAAATGGTGTTAGGCATGTAGAGGAGATTGAAGGCCTGAAATGAATTCTAGATAGTGAACTACATGAAAATAAATAGGTTTAAAAAAATATGGGGGGGGGGAAGAAATTTTTCTGCTGCTTCTCATGTAGTAAGACATTAATGTGATGAGATAATTTAGCCAGACATCACAATTACCCTTTTTCCTAAAACTACCAGTTCAAAAATAATTGTAAGTAAAATGTGAAAGCAAAAATAACATTCTTCTGCATGACTTAAATATCTGTTACAGAGATGCTATAAGATAATGAAATCTCTCAGAAAAGAAAAAAAAAAAAGAGTTTTTGTTAAAGGTCTCCATACTTCAAACATTTTCTTCAATGAACCATTGGAGGCATACCTAAAAGTAGTATAGCAGATATTACAACTATATATTACTACATAATTATTAATCATGTTTTAAAATCTAAAATTAAGGCCAAATATGATACTTCCCACGACTTCTAAGTATTTTATACAAAATGTGTTAAAGCAACCAAAAGGGAGGCAACATATAAAAATTTCTTTGTACTGCAATTAACCTGCTATTAGTGATATCTATGAAGAGTCTTTTGTTCTGCAGGTAATGAAATAGAGTAAGAAATCAAAATCCAATAAAAACAAACTATATTATAAATATAATGTATGTGACTTTGACTGTTCAGTTTAAACATGTGAAAGATGTGATTTTGACTGTTCAGTTTAAAAAATAATTTATTTAGAATTAAAGATAAAAACTTGGAGAACATTTAAAATCATATTAATCCCAGGCACTTTGAAAAGACATAGAAAACTAGTAAAGCAACTGGGAGTTCTGTTGCTCAGCATGCAGCAATACAAATACTAATAATACTGGTTTATTTCATCTTTCATAGACAACTGGATGAAATTAGTGTAAATGCCTATAAATTCTTAAAAAAATATTTCATTAAGTGTTGGCAAAATCCCTCTGCTTTAATTTTAAAAAACATTTTCTTGCAGCCCCTTGGTTAAAGACGTACATTTAAAAAAGTTGACTCTAATGAATATAGGGTAATTAAGATTTAAACCCAACCTAATAAATCCTATGACAAGTAAACCAGGTAGTTTTAGTTTAATCCCTTATACAGTCTGACATGCAAGACACAATCAGAGTCTTCAGAAAAGAAAGCTAAATATGGCCTACCACAAATAAAAAATTACATTTATATCTAAAATTAATAACTTTAGGGAATAAAAGCCTGCAAGTAGGGAAAAAAAAAAAAAAAAAGAAAAGAATGTAAACTACTGCAACCTCTTTTGTTATAGCTTTATGATTTTTATATAAGTGAAACGGCACAGGTAAAATAAGGGGATTACCCAACTTTTTCTGTGCAGTAACCATGAATGGAAATACTGATTTACCTCCTGCCTTTAAAGTGAACAGAAAGTCAAGGCAATACAGTAAATTAGTTTCAATTACTGTGTCTGTATGGGGGCTTTAAGAAATGGGTTCAAAATTGCTTTTAAAACAGGATCTTGAAACGGGACTTAGAAAAAAGATCTTTTAGAAATCAAACTATTTTTAATTAAAACAATTACAAATTACAACAGTTCAATAACATTCCAGTCTAGAAATATTTCCTCCTATTACCCATAGTATGGGAAAATGAGTCATTTGGGTTAGACATTTTTTTCCCAAAACATAATTTGATTAAAGAACTACTTTCTCAGAATATTAGATTTCATACACTAATCAAAAACTTCCAAGGCTGCACTATAATTTATGATAAGCCTTTTTAATCAGATTTCTGTAAAGGGCTTTTCTCAAGATTCTACTGAGACTAACAACTAGAATGAAACGATGGAGGTGAAGATTACAAGAAATAACATGAAGGAGGTTAAAGGTGCTGCACACTCTTTGGCATAGAATATACTTTCTTTTAAACGGTGAGAAAGGTCAATTTATTCAACATTCATTTACAGGTTATTCCTTCACTGAAATTATCAATCTGGAAACCTTCAAATTTATAGACATTTTTCATGAGATGGTTACTTGTCTATTTGTCCAGATGCATCAGAGAGATAAATAAAATGAGCAATTTATTAATCATCTGTATGCTAGACAGGGAAACTTAAACATATAACTCTCATATAGACAGAGAATTTATCAGATAATAGTAATGTACAGATACAGATTCCAGATAAAAATACACTACATTAAAATATACACTTTCAAGCCCTTGATATCAATTCTGAGGGATTTTGATCTGAGGCAATCGAAGATTGCAGAGATCCAAAGATTGTGGACTTCAGAATTTAGGCATCTGAGTTAAAAAACAAGATCATGAAAAAATTAATTGAAGACTAATCATGGAAGTATCTAAAATTCTGGAAGTACTCAAGTTTCCAACATTAGTATTCTCTTGGTACCTTAATATCCTATTTCTAGAAGGACCTTTGAAGAACCTCAGGATTCACATCTGATAAGTCTGGACCCTACTCTGCACCTTCACAGAGTCAGGACCTATAAACCGAAGCCTCTCCTCACCCCTGTAACTTGAGGTACTTCCTATGATTGAATACATCCTTTTTTTTCAAAATATAATAATAGCCAAATGTATTAGATCAATTAGATCATAATCAGCAAATGGAATGGACACTTGCTCTGCTCTAATCTCCTCTTCCCCTCTCCTGCCTTTCTCCTGACCATGTGAATAGTATAGTTATAGGGTTTTCCTATTTATAAAAAATTATTAACATTATTCTGAACCCTGAATTCTGCATTAGAGCATACCATACAATTTGCTTCCTCACTTTGACTGATAAATTTTGCAAAATACACTTAATTTGAATGATCCAGCTAAAAATTCACTGAAAATAAAACAAAAAAAATAATCAAAGCAGAAATTTTTGTGAAGAATTACATTAAGCTAGCATGTATTTTAAAAATGCAAGCCTCGTTTAAATGCATATCCTACATGCACTGGACTCCACTTGAGAGGTAAGTTATTTTACCAAAGCATGGTATTTTTGATGGCCTAAGGCAGGCACAGTATGAAAATACCTCTAACAGTAAATAAGTGCTACAAACAGGAGATCATATATTATGGTATTATAGCTTCTGAATACTTACAGCTCACAGGACCATCATGCCCTTTCCTTGATCAAGAGCCAAGTACAACAAGCCATGGCCGAGGGCACAAGGCTGAGTGTGCTGAGCTATGGCATACATGGCAGCACAAACAAGGAGTGAGTGTCATGAGTCTTGGTACAGGCTGTACATCAGTGAAAGACAAGAGAACACCCGAGATCTTGGAAAAACATGATAATGTCATGGACTGATTTGACTGCCATCCTATAAATCCCATCTATAAACCCCCCAGTAACAGAGACCGTAGGGAAATATTGCCAGGTGGATGTCTGACATGCCAGGAAAGCCAGGAATCAAGGTGGAAACAGCCCACATTGGTGCCAAACCACCGCCCAGAGCTCCCGGCTGGGTCAGTCAACTCACCGGCACCATGACGGGGGCAGGTCTCAGCTAACGTTGTGCACAGGGAATGTCTGTGCAAAGACTGCGCTGCTGCAGCCCATCCGTTGCTTGGTTCAGTTAATGACATGATGTTCACAGTATCACGTTATTTCATGTTCCTTTCCTCACTATGACAATATCCAATTACATGCTGATTTTAACCACGCTTCATTTAATTTGTCTTGTGCAAATTATAATTAGTAAAGCTGAGTAAGAAGTTTTTTATATCATATTCAAAGCTCAGGAGAAAAACCTGTTATTTTTCACAAGGTACACATAAGGCTTTTTGGTGTGGGGTTTTTTTTGTTTTGTTTTGGTTTGTTTTTTTTTCCCCAGTGTCCATATTAAGCAACATTATACATTTACTTAGAAAAAAGAGAAGTAGTGAAGAGCATTAAGGTTTCATGCACAGCTTCAAAAGAAGCATAAAAAATATTAGAAAAGAGTACTCCTGTCTTTAAATTTCTATAACTCATATAGAAACAAAATGATAGGAAAAACTTTTCCATGACAAACAAAACTTCTCAATTTTAAGATAATTTTAACCATAAGAAGTTATAACAAACTGCCATTGAACTACTTAGGCTGTCAGGATGATACTTAACTTCCTGAAAAAATCAACAATGCATTTTAAATGTTAATGGCAATTTGACTGTAGGATTAAAAGACAGAAGTGGTTGAATATGTCAGGTTAAATGTAATACAGCCCAGAAGGTGATGAGAAATACGTTAGAGAAACAAACGTCTGAATCAAAATCTACAGAGCTGTCTGTTCTTCTGGAACAATGCAACATACTCCATGAATAATTTCTGCATAAAGACATCCTATAGTTCAATGGCCTGTGATAAGAAGGCAGTCTCTGCTGGACATGCAGGTAATGGGCAATATATCAATGGAATTTTGTTAATTTGCCTACTGGTAAGGATAGTCTTTATGATTTTTCTTTATGATATTTTCTTTATGATTTATTTTTAACTTTGGGGATTTTCTTTTTAAATTCTATTTTTTTTTTAGTGCAACCGGTGGACTAACCTAATCAAATGTGGCAACCAAGTAATTTTTTTTTTTAAATTGAAAAATGTCAAAGGCCAACTACTCCATCGAGAAATGATGAATTAATGACTAAAGATTCAATGATATAAAACCACATTGATATTACTCTCTGGTATATTTGACTGTCATTTTAATTAGTCGAAAAAAAATTCTCTTCAAGGATAGTATTTTGATCTACAGGAAAAGCACAAGCATCATTATGTAAGAGTACAGGTAATCATTAACCATGTACTATACTACAGATACTATTCAGAATGCCATAGTGAATTCTGCTCCAACACTCTTGCAATGGAAGACCTCTGTCTTGTTATATTAATCAATCACATTCATATTGGTACAATCTTTGATGAACAGGAACTTGTATGTACCTACCAAATTAAAAGATCAACTCTTGAGCTGGCAGTGCCTTCAAGCCTACCGAGGCTAATTCAAATAGAAGATTTTGTTCTTAAGAACAGAACAGTTACACAGTATATTTCTCTTTCCAGTAAATACTGGGCATGTTATTATAAGTTTCTCTGTACCTAAGACTATTAAGCTATCTGTCCTCAGTTGACTATGTAACTTTTTACCTCTGTTAATGCTCGCTCTCACGTTGAACTGAAAGTCTGACAAACCAGATACCAACGGTAACAGGCTACAGAACAGAACAGTATGCTAATTAAACCTAAATGTCTTAGACAATAAATTAAACATTTCCATAAAGAATTGTTTTGTTTACATTTTCAGAGAAGAGTTAAGTAAGGTAAGCACCACGAGTCTACAATAACTTGGCGAGAAGGATCAGGGCATTCACTGTCAGCAGGACTGAAGCTTCAAAGGTATTTATACTTATTCATTTTTTTTCAGTTGATCAAAGTGAGGGAAGTCGCCTGTATTGAGCAGATGGAGAAATCTGTCATTTCTGAAAATTGAATTTCCCCTGTAGACTTTAATGGGAAAGGAGAAACGGAGAAGCAGGCTTTGTTTGGGGAAAGACTGCTGTTTTACCGGCAGTCTGCAATCTATTTGTGTGTCTTGGTTTTTGTTTTCTCTCAAGTAAAAAGCACAAATTAATTTTAGAAAAACTATGCATAATTTGTTTACCTCTATCCTATGTGTACCCAGTAGCTAAACTACAAGCCAAGTAAGACGATGGAGAAAAACTCTTCAGATAGGCAGTTGTTTCCACCTTTGAAAAATAATATTTTGTAAAGCAGACCTATATGACAAAGTAAGGCTATAGGCATCAGGAAAGCTTCAGCTCCAAATCCCTTTACGCTGAGGCTTCAAAGAAACAGTGGCAGGATCCCTGACGCAAACTATATCAGTAGTGATCAGTGTGGCAGGATAAGAAGCTTTTGCTGTTATATCATCCCCATTATTTTAAGAGTTGATTACTTGATTATCTATTCCTGCAGTCACTTGAAAACAGTGTTCAAGTAATTTCATTTCCTTTAATAATTTTTTGAAAATATTTTTTTGTAATTTTAATCATTGCAAATGTGGGGTTTTTTTGTTGTTTTTTTTTTTTTTTAAGAATATGATATAGAGGCAGTAAGCAAATACCAACAGCTTTGCACACAACGCACTTCAATCCACACAATGTTCCAAAGACATTTTCAAGCCCATTTTATTTCAGTCTGAGATGAAACTCATTGAAGTCAGCCAAAACCAGTATGGACATATGTTTCATGTTATGAATAGAAAGTCACGAATAATATTATTATTATAGACTCAATGGATACATACACCAAAAATCACCATCCACTCCCATTCAAGTAGAAGAAAGATTTATAATATGTCTCTGGACCATCCTAGTTAGGACAACTAACTTACCCAAATATTAGATTCGTGCCCAGCATGTAATAAACCAGTCTTAACACTCTCATGAGAGGTATTATATTTGTTCAGGCATGGGTGCTCAGTGGACTTTTCCACAAATCAAGCACACCAACAATAGGTTTTCATGCTCCTTTTATACACAAAAATCGAAGGTTAGTTCTTTTCCAAACATGCCTATTAGATACTGATTGGTTGGTAATTAGCATAAAATTATAATACAACTTACATAATGCTTCTACTAATACACATGCTGAGGGAAGGGTCTTAATCCAGGCAGTGAGTGGTCTTTTTGACCTGTGGGTGTGTTTTTCAATATTATAACAAAGATGGCCCACTTTCAGAACACTCAAAAATTCGTTTCATTGCCAAGATAAGTAATCCCAGCCATTCTCTTTTATGGTCCAGGACATTCTGCTTATTGTCTAGGGTTTGGAGATCAAAGCTTGTTTTTAAATAAACTTCTTATCAATAATCAAGGTTAGCTCAACCACAATTTAAAGTCTTGTTCAACCAGGTTTCAAAACCTCTTAATTGTCGCCATATGTGCTGTAGCTATGCCTACTAGCACAATTATTAACCATAGCTACTGGCAAATGCTAGTATACTATATCAGGTGGATAATGAAAGGTGATAATTCAAAAAAGTTATTCTCTCTTTCTCCTACCAGACAAACCTCCCTCAATATTCTTACCACATCCTCAAAGAATGAAAAAAAAAAACCCAGTACTTTATGTACTTGCATATGTCACAAATGAGCAGGAAAGAAAATAAAAAGAAGACTCTTCTGGAGTTACCAGGTTTAAAAGAACTGGCTATTATATAAAAATAGAAACAAATCATCATCTTCTATATTCTTCCTCTGGTTCTGTAAGTCAAAAGCAAGGTAACCAGAGACAATCCTAAGAGACAAAAATCTTTTAAACCCTTTTTAATTTTGGTAAATAGATACTTCCAAAAGGTTCAGGAAATTGCTAATCTTCTCATCACAGTAACTTCCTCAAAGTATAAGCAACTGCAAATGGCTTCCTTTTATAAGGCAAAATGCAATCCATTACAAAGCAGATTTCCAGGTGGGAAAATGAAATTAATTTATTAGCAGGTAATTAACCTCTAGATCACACTATCTAATCTGTTTAATTAAAGCAGAAAAGTATGTTTATTTTAATTTATTCAGCATTACTTTATTTAGTTGATGAAAGAACATAATAATAAAGAAATGCATAATAAATACATACATAAATAAATGAATGAATGAATAATAATGAAGAAAATTTGTCTAAACTGATTGCATATTATCTAGATTGTAAATACTGGGACCAGTGTAGTTCAGGAGCCTAGTTAAATAATTTGGACAATTTAAATCAGATTGACAGGAAATTGGCATTTTGAATTCATCCTTATGTACATGCTAGGATGTAATGAACTAGGCTACATCTCTTCCACTGTCATAACAGAATATAGAAAATATTCCAGTTCTCCAAGTCCAACAAATCTGCAAAAACCTTTGAGGAGATTATTTTTTACGAATGGGCAAACCAATAATAAAATTTGTCCCAAAGAAATTAGTTTGTATTTGTTACAGTGCTACTGTCTCCTATGCTTTATAGCCAACAAATAAGATCATGTTTATGCATATTGCAGTCAGTGGTTAGAAAATACTTAAAATGAATCAAACTTTATAGTCATATGACACTACGGCAGAGTTGAAACTTGAGTGTCTAAGCTTCTCAGTGATCCCTAATGGTGACTGAAGACATCAGGTATATTCCAAGGCTTATCCAAACCCAGCTGTGCACAGAGGTCAACAGTTCCTATGACATCTTTCTGAACCTTCATCATCTCAAACTGGAACCTGAGGATAAATGCTTGTGTCTATTCTTAAAATTGTATTTCTATTGCTTTTCGCATGCAGATCTGTATTGATTTAGCCCACACCTGGAGTCCCTCAGAAGCTGATAAAACTAATTAGTGATGAGCAGGGCCACAAATAATGAAAAATGCTGATAGATCACAACAGGAGACGAGGATGCTCAGTGGAGAAACCTTGATTTGCTTATGTTTTCATCAGATGATAGCCAGGTAAGATAAAATGTATGAAGAAGAGACTACAGAAAAGTGAACTGCACAAGCCATGACTGCCAGTATTACACAAGTAAATTTGTTCTATTGCAATCCCTCTGGCCTTGTCATGTATTAAACAATTAATGGCCATGAGTAACTGAATTATAACTTTTCTATTTAAGTAAATATAATCAACTGTATAAAATGCAGAGCATCTTCTTAAAGAATATTTTTTTTCTTCTGGGAATAAAATGGACACTATTATTCTATAAAAAATTTATTCTCTGTTCCAGTTCCACACTTGTACCATGAAAATAATCTACGTGTATCCAAAGTAAGTGTAACAAATTTATTCACAAGCAGTGTCATGAAGATTGAACTGTAGCTCATAATCCATTGACACAACAGGTCAGATGATAGAAAAAGCATATTTCTTTAGACTAGAATGCTTTCTCTGAATTTTTATTCAAAAGATGCACACAGTGTTTTAAACCCATCATTTAAACCCCTACTTCCTTGGGAATTTCACAACATTTAATGACACTAAAACAACAAATTTGAAAAATTGAGTCATAGGCATTTACAAAATGTTGCAGGAATTTTGAATTGTCAGTGCTGTAATTATTCTTAAACTTAACAATATAATCAGTAGATTGATAGCTGGATTAATTTTCAGAAGTCCAGGAACCATCATGTCATTTTAAAAGACTATGAAGGCAAAAAATTTAAACACAAAGACAACACTTGCCTATGAATATGTCAATTTCAGTAAGAAATAAAGGGAAAAAAAAAAAAAAGCACAACCAGATTACTTCACTCTATGTCTGACTTCAAATAATGAATTCATTTGAATAGTGATTTGATCCATTCAGAATATTTTATTAAGTTACTGAATATAATATATAGCATTCTATTTATAATATATAACTTAACAAAATATAGAAATATTTTATTTCCTGAATACCAAACAAAACCAAATTAACATTATCAAAACAGTTTCTTTCATCCTTCTTTTTAAATTTTCACATATAGATTTAATTCTGATAAACATTGTTTTCCATGGAATATCAATTACTGCAAAACATATCCTCTTTTTTAAAAAAATGTTTTGAAACAGAAGATTAAAATGTGTAAGACTAATTTTTATTTTTACACACACACACACATATATATATATATATATATATAAATAAAAGCTTTGAGAATATATCCAGTGGTTGAAACAGTTCCACAGAAACAGAAATTTCCTATATTTAATTTTCTTCTCTATTTCTCTCTTCACAAGGAAATAATATATGGTGAGAAATATGCTACACAAAGTTACTGTAAATAAATTCTTAGCAAAAATATCTAGGCAACACTAATGTCTTTTAAGAATCTCACTGAAATAGGAAAAAATGCCTACATTTTGCATAGTTTACCTTACACTGCAGCAGCGCAGGGTTTTATACATCTCTTTCTTTCCTCTTTTTGGCCATATGTAAAAACTAAAATAAAAAGACTTAATAACTTGTATTTCTGCAGGGAAATTAAACACACAGGGTTTTTTCCTTATTGTTACAATACTATATGACACAGGACAAATGAATTTTCGTATATAAATTATGGAAGTCTGATCAAAACTTTGGATCACATCTTACACAGCTGACACTGACTTGTGAAGTTAATGATCTCAAATAAATGTTTAAAAGCATTTGATTTCTTTCCCTGTCTGAATCAATTCTTCATTTTGGTTTATTCAATCACTTAAAGTGTGTCTACAAAAAAACACAGTTATACAAAAAAGCAATTGCTATAACTTACACAATTGTCACGAAAATTAGAAAAAACAACTAAATCTCTCCATTTCCTCCTATATGTGAAAAGTACCTTTCCAAAAGTTAATAAAGGAAGACTTGAAGGCCATGTCTTCCTTTCATGAAGGGCTTTGGTTCATGCACATAACAAGCCTGCCTGACATATGGACTGTTAATTATTTTAATGGACCTCTTACAATGATAAATCCTACCTGCTTTGTTAGTACTTTAAATGCTTTTGCTAGCTCTCCGGTGTCTTAGAAGGAAAGCAATTGTGGACAGCAGTTACCAAGCATTAAGAAATATCCCATGCTCACCTAATTAATAAAGTACAGAAGGAATCATAATTTAATTATTCAGCTTTGACATCCATTTTGTGCATGTCTTGCACTCAATCGCTGTAATAAAGCACAGCTCCATGAGTACACCTTATTTCAGAAGCAGTTCAGTATCATGAGACAAGCCAGCAGCAGGAAAATGTCATTCATTTTACTATTTAACATACAAGGATGAAGACTTTTCTAGTTAATCACTACAAGCAAAATGACCGTATCAAAAATAATTAAAACATAATTACTTTTCTTTTTTTAATTACTGGATATATTACACTGTTATGCTGCAATTCCTGAAGAAGAACAGTAAGATTTAAAAGCTGTATCAACATCTTGCTATAATGTTTTACATTCTCTACCTTAACAACTGCACTAGATTAAAATTTATTTCTGTCTTCTTCCATGGATCACAACACGGGTTTTCACTCACCATGCTTATGCCACAAACTGCAAAGAAATACAGAGTCACTCAAACTTCTAAATAAGCTGTTTCAAATCTGACAGCAGGGTAAATCACTTGGATGAGCATTTGCACTGTCACAACTACAGGCTGCTTTGTTTCAGGCAATGGCATACATGTCTAGTGTCTTGATTTATCAGCTAAGCCCCACGCAGCCACTTGCTCACTCCCCCCTGGTAGGATGGGGGAGAGAACTGGAAGAGTAAAATGGAGAAAACTAGTGGGCTGAGATAAAACCAATTTAAAAGGTAAAGTAAAAGCTGCGCACACAAGCAAAGCAAAACAAGGAATTCATACACTACTTCTATTGGCAGGCAGGTGCTCTGCCATCTCCAGGGAAGCAGGGCTCCATCACACGCAATGGTTACTCAGGAAGACAAATGCCATCATTCCAAACATCCCCCCTTTCCTTCTCCTTCCCCCAGGTTTTTATTGCTGAGCATGACACCATATGGTATGAGATATCCCTTTGGTCAGTTGGGGTCAGCTGTCCCGGCTGTGTCCCCTCCCAGCTGCTTGGGCACCCCCAGCCTTCTTGGTGGCAGGGCAGAAGGAGGAGGAGAAAAGGTCTTGACTCTGTGTAAGCACTGCTCAGCAGTGACTAAAACATCCTGCTGTTATCAACATTGTTTTCAACGTTGTTTTCAGCACAAATCCAAAACATACCCCATATGAGCTACTGGGAAGAAAATTAACTCTACCCCAGCCAAAGCCAGCACATCTTGACAGTAAACTGTATATTTAACTTCTTTTCATCACCCAGTCCTGCAGTACTGTCATTTTGTAAAGATGGTAGAGGGGTTCTTTCTTGGTTTTGCTTTCTTCCTGAGTTCGAGGTGTAGTAGTTCCGAAGGAACGAATGCTTTCAAACAGAAAACCCCCATACCATCAGAGCCAGACTAAGCACAGGCAAAGCTGCCACCTATGCAGTGCATTAGAATGGAAGAGCAGTAAAATGTAGCCAAAGCCTGCTTTGACTATACCAAAACCTTGGGAAGCCAGACTGGTGGCTGCTGGCTGTCAGTAGGGTGGAGAGGACAGCAATCTCAACAAACTCTTCCTTAAAACCAGTTTCAGCCCAAGACTGCACACATGCTCTCAGCAGTGTGAGCAACAAGCCTGGATCCTCAGCGACCACTCGATTTAATGTTCCAGTTTTGCCTGCTTCTTCTGGCTCTCCTTAATCCTGCCTGGGAGCAGAAGTCAGAACAGTCCTGGGTTTTAACAGCCTGGAGAAGGAATCAGCTAGTTCTGAATTTGTACACCTTTCTAGCCCAGAAATTGAACACAGTTTCAAAAATATTTTAAAGCTCATACATATAACTTATTCTAGGCAGAGAATTATTGATGTTCACTGCATTTTAGCACTCCCATCAGAATCTGTGGTAACACATGCAGGCTTGGGCCCTTACACTTTGTATAATTCATTTTCAAATTCTTGTACTGTTCAGCACTTCTTTGAAATTCATCTCTTTTCTAACATTCAGGGTGGACAGACAGACAAATAAGAAGACAAATAAGAGAAGATGTGAGGAAAGAGCCAAAGAGAGAAATTTTAAACAAGATAAATACATATCTATTGTGAAAAGTGAAATTAAGTCACGTATTTGATGAAAAAGACAGGCAGTCAAAAAGGCTCCTGCATACCTAACCAAAAAGGTTACTGAAAAAAGAGCTTAACACTGGAAGAAAATAATGAAGAAAAGAGGATGAAGTAAATTGGAAAGAGCATATTAAACTGAGTTGAGTTTGAAGAAGTGTATCATTTTTTTCTCAAAATTTGTCCTGTGATGCTTGAGGAGTATTTCAGCTCAGCTCTCAACAACACCATTACACAGTATTACAGAAGTGTGAACTGAGATTTCAGAAAGCCAGAGAAGGAGCTACAAGTGTTTAAGAAGGGATAATGGAAGATGTGAAACATAGGCTGAAAAGAAGGAATGCAATGCCACAAAAATTGTGAAGTGTCTGGCCAAGGATGATGCCATGTTCACATCCAAAACAGACAGAGGTGAAAATGAGGGAGAAAGGCAGGAGACAATTGCAGCAAAGCAGTCATTCCCAAACCTTTCCCATCAATGATCTCTTTGGCAACAGTGAAAACTTCCTGGGCCTCTTTCCCTTCCCCTCCCTGTCCCCTTCTCCCTTTCACATGGTTCAGTGTACAAACTTTGCTATGCACCTTGTCAAAGATTGTTTTGGTTTGTTCTTACTTTTACTGAATGTGATGGATTGATAGCTCTCACAGCTCCAGAAAATGGTATGAGCAGAAACTATCCTAACTTAGGTACTCTGCCTGAGAAAATCCTCCAAAACTATTTCAGCAGGTCTTCTAGTACAACAACTTCTAAACACTTATGCCTTGATATAAGACACTTTATCAGCATTATGTTAAAAACAACTATTCTGAGGAGACCAGCACAGTCTGTATGCTAATATTTGGACACAATGAATTGAAAATAACAGACATATGCAACCCATGGATAATGGTGCCAAGTAAGCATGAGCCAGTCGTGCAAACAGAGCCCAAGAGCCAGGATTCCTTTCCTGCTGTGCTCCACAAAGATGCTGTTCACACTAAACTTGCTGAAACTAATTATTCTGTTTTCTCTGCTTGTATGTTCAATTCTTACCAAATATTTCTGGTCTTTAAAACATGACAGAGGTAAAATTTCAAAAGCACAGGCACATACTAGTTTAACTGCTTGTGTTCTTGAAGTATCTGAACCCACTACCTTTAATTAGCCCCTTGCAGATGTGCAAAAAAGACACTCACCTAACAGCGTGCACCTGTTTATAGACATAAATACACATACACTATCAGATGATCCTTTTGTGCATATTTACATATAGATACATGTATAAATACACGTACAAGTATATACACAGAGGAAAAAGTATACAACTGATATATGCATATACATATCTCCTCCTATATAAGTAGGACTAGTTTAAGCTTATAACTTTGACTCCTAAAATATCACCTAAACCTTGTATATGAACATTGAGAAATCTGCAAAGGAAATCCAGTCTTACTGTTCATGTCATAGTTGTTTTTCATAAATGCAGTATTCATAATTCATAATGATAGCATAAGTAATAATAATTCTTTCATAAAAATAGTGGGATATTTACCCTATTGCTATTTGTAGAATGTCCTAGAAACTCACTAAACTGTTTGTAGAATGTCCTGGAAACTCATTAAACTGATGGATTTTTCCATCAATGTTCCTTCATACTATTTTCAAGCTAACCATTGCTGCTGTATATCTATTGCTCTAAAGAAAATTTACTTTCTCTTGAACAGTATTTCGTCTTGGTGTTTATTCTTGACACAGGCTGTTTACTCATCTGTAACCATGTTACGTTTTAGGATAGAGCATGCTTTATTCTCCACAGACAGTATGATGTCTGTGTTTCAAAATAAAACACAGATCCATCCTGAACACAAACTCCTGCTCATCCGTATTGCACTTGTTACAGCTGCCCCCAAGACCCCTAAGCCATGTCCAGATACATTCTGTGACATAGTATGCACCAGGAACCATTCTCAACTGACTGTGCAGGCAAGCCTGCATGAGGTTAGACTCTGGCTTGTTTTCTAAATGCCTCCAATGTTATCTCAACAGGTTTTATACCCTCAAATACTCTTACATGCCCTGGTGTAACTGATATCGCACTTGGAAACATGTGAACTCCCTAGTTTCATGGCTTGAAAATACTATTTTCTAAAGTGTACCACTTTCTTCACATCATTTCAGTGACTTTTGAGTAGAAAAGTACATAAACACACACCCACATATTATGACTTGGAGCCTCCTAGATATCACCAAGAGAAATCACAAGACCCATGCCACTTGGTCCAGCAGTCAAGTCCACAGATTTGTTTTATTCAAAAGTATAGATTTACAAACGTAAACTTTAGAAATGTATTCCAGTTCCAATCTCGAACTTACTTATTAGAGAAATGCCTCAGGGAGAAAGATTTAAAACTCCATCCCCTTCTGTGCATGAAATACACACTAACAAGAATGGGTCAAGCACAAGAAAACATACAGATCCGAGATTGCTTCTGCTGCTATAGGGTTACTTCACCTAAAAAAGCCTTTCATAGTAGTCAGGCTGGCATTGCTGGCCCTCTTGTCTTTTGCTCCCTACCCTACACGTCACAGGAGTCAGAAAGTGCCAAAAGATGATGGCTTTAGGCAAGTCCCACTCAAAACCTGTGATTGTTATCTCCTGATTTATCCATTTATACATTTAAATAGAAACTCTCCACCTTGAATGCAGAATCTCAAAACATGACTTAAATGTTGAAAGCCTTATGCAGCAATGTTAATATCAGCAAATCTTTACAGATATGTTTCATAAATATCTTACAAAGAAGACTGTACATAAGTGTGTTGCTTTCTAGTGTCATACATATGCTGTGCCAGAGCTTACTATGTTTTCCCCAATACCAAATTTCATGAATGGTGTCCAGTTGAAGGAAAGCTTGGAGGCAGAATTGCATGGGGAGATGGGCTGTCTCTTATACACAAATATTTTAAAAATATTTTGGGTCTAACTTGCTTTTAAAAAAAAAAAACAACCTCTAAGGTTTGCTATTATTAATGGTATTCCTTCTCTGAAGTAAGAATCAAAACTTTGTCATTTCCGAATTTGTCAGTATTTTATAAATCTGCCCCCATTATGAAAAGATGTATTTGAATGTTACCATCTTACTGCACTGATTAACTTCTGTGCATGTCAGGTTTGGGTTTTTTTTAATTAAAACATATATATTCTCTCCTCCTATTAGTAATTCAAAACCAGCAGAGCTAAGTAGGTTAATACTCCTTTTTTCAAAACATTGGTGCATTTCCTAAATAAAGTGTAAAAAAGGGTCAGGGTAACATGAACGTGATGGGTAATGGGGGAAATAAGTTTGCCTAGAAGATGATGGAAACAGAGGGCATTGGGCAGACCCTAGTTTTACTGGCAAAAATAAATCATGGATAAAAATACTGCTAGTTTTGAACTGAAAATATTTGGTAAAGAAGCTTACAGACAAAATAAACAGCATCCTTGTAGTCAATTTATAATTGATTTTACTGATTCACCAAAGGTAGTAAAGCAATGCTAAGAATTACTTATCAGAGATTTACATCAGCAACTGAATTTGAAGGTGAAAGGTAAAATTAAAAAAAAACTAGTTAGCTTCATCTGTGTTACAAATTTAATGAACTCTTAGAAAACAGGCACAACAGCAGCCTGCAGAAAGTTCTTCTTAACATATCATACGTCTCTATTCTAAAGAACCTACAGTGTGTTAATAAATTAAGTACAATAGTACATCTTTTAACAAGATGTTGTTCAGAAAGCACATTAAAGACTCATTCACAATAAAGTGATAATGCATATGTATGGTGTATTAATAATGAGAAATCACACCTTTTCTTTTTTTCTTCCCCAGCTCCTTTCCTCCACCCCTTTTTCAGAAGCTGCACATTTTTAAATGAGCTGCCTCGTCAATAAGTAAAAAGAGTATTAGATGCCTTTTAACATATTTGATTTTTCAGATAAAATGGAATACTTGAAAGATTCAACAATGATTGAAGATGTTTTTTTGCTTTACTCTAAAAGCTTTTTTGGCAAGTTCCCTACCAGAGAAGCACTTCCCTGCCCAGTTGACATCCTTATAATGATTTCTATTGTAAAGTTATACTCCTATACTCAATGTAAACATATTAAGAGATGATAAAGAACAGAAATTATTAAACCAAACCCAGAAATTATTAAAACCAAAAGATAGAAGAAAATCTAGCTCCTCTATAGTTATACATTTTAAATCCCTGCTTAAATATAATTCTGATTCTGAATGTAAAGCTACTGTTTGCTATCTTCTTTATCAACTTCTGAATCAGTATAAATTTCCGAAAAGTGTGAAAAAAAAATAAATCAAGAATTATAAATGTGTACAAATGATGAATTACATTAACACATACTGAGGTTATCCTTATACATTAGATGTTACATAACAGAACAAAAGAATGGAAGAGGTCACCTACAGCAATCCAGATTTTAGACGAAGGCAATGATTCCTCATTGACTCACTTGAGAGAGTCTACAAAGTTATAAAACTCTAGGCAAGCTAGCAAGAGGCATTACCTCTAAAAAGTTTGAATACTAATGAGCTGGATTTCCCCCGCCCCCCCAAGACATATTTCTTATATCTAGTGCCTCCTAGAAATTTGTAAACCAGAAACCATTGATGTGACATTGTGAAAATAAGAGTATGAGCATTAGGGAAGGATGCTGGGGACAGACAAGTGGACAGTGGGATCTTGTTCACAGTAGGGAATGCCAGACAAATTCTGCACTCATCTGGGGAAGCATATGTCACGTGTCTCCAAACAGGCTTCACCATGGGCATGTTCACAGTGAATTTCTACATTAAGATGAATCTCTTCTTACTAATTACAGAGATGCTAGGAAAGTAAGGTGAGAGTGATTCAAATGCTGTACTGCTGTATCGCCTGTCTTGTTTTGTAAAAGCACTATGGAAAAACTTGCAGAAATGCCTGTCCCTGAAATACTCACAGTGCATTTTTATTAATCAAAAAGGTATAAATGATTTGACAAGCATCAAACAAATATCAGAACAACCCCTAAACCCACCCAATTTCAGTAAAGAGGATTCATTCTTACTTCCTCACCTTCCTACCACTCCCAGTGCTCTGTCTCCTGAGTAGAAATATGTCAAAGTGCAAACTATCACTGACAGAAAAAAGGTGATTTCATTCCTTTCAGTGACATATGGCACATTTAATCTAAATTATATACAAATGAAAGCTATATGGCACAGAAGAGAAGGTGGCACACAGCTCTTCAGAGACTAAAATATCATCCTTGCTAAAACCTTGACCATCTGCCTGTCAATTTATATCAATTATTTGGCATATTTTTTTCCAAATCACATGGGCTTTAGAAGGCCTTATCCAAAATGAATCAAAATCAATAGAAGATTTATTTCACTGGGTTTTGGATCAGAGCACTGTCTGAAGATAGAGACAGCTTTGACACTTTGCCTGTGTTTAGTGTTGTTAAAACTTCCACAAAATTATAAAGTATATATGACTTCACTGGGAAAAGATCCCATGCCTACTTTGCACCTGTGGGGACCGGTTCCCTGTACCCCAGGACTGGAGCCAAATCTAAACAGTATCATTTGCTACAGAAGCTCTTTGCACCCAAGAGGACTATCGGAGGTAAAAAGCTATGAGAACTGTATCTTCTCTCTGATGATCTGAGAAAAAGTATTCTAGTTTTTATTCACAGAGTTTTTCCCTCTTTAAAATGACAAAATATGTTTACTAAGCTGCTGCTTTAAAACAAAGCAGTATGAAAGCTGAAAGTTTGGTGTTTTGTTTTTTTTTTCCAGCTGAGGCTTTTAAGATGCAATATTTCAGAGTTGTGACATCCAAAATAAATTACAGACAGTCCTGAAAATCTTTAATCCTTAAGACACATCAAGCACTTAGAAATGTCTCTCTGCCCTTGCAAGTCACAGATCAGCTTGTGTCTTGTGTCCCAGCTTCAGCTGGGATATAGTTAATTTTCTTCCTAGTAGCTGCTATAGTGCTATGCTTTGGATTTAGGATGAGAATAATGTTAATAACAGACTGATGTTTTAGTTGTTGCTGAGCAGTGTTTACACTAAGTCAAGGACTTTTCAGCTTCTCTTGATGCCTTGCCAGGGGAGGCTGGGGGCAGGGGGTGCACAAGAAGCTGGGAAGACGCACAGCCAGGACAGCTGACACAAACTGGCTGAAGGGACAGTCCATAGCATATGACATCATGCTCAGGTTTTGCTTTTTTAATCTTGTTTTCATCTTCTTTATGTGTTTCATCTTAGTTATTCTTTTTAACTTCCATTTCTTGGATGAGCACCTTTTCACTAGTTTTATGCAGCCAATAAAAAAAAAAAAAAAAAAAAAAATCATAATTCCAAAGTACTATTTCCATGACCTTTTTTCTTTAAAGACCAATTAGTACATAAGCACCAGCCTACACATTATCATCACAGCAAAGGCTGCCTCAGAAATATCAGGATTCAGAAAATTATCATTTACACAGAACATAAAATGACACTATTGGTTAAAAAAGATAAGGCATATAGAATTTTTTAATGTGGCATTTTAATGTGATAATTACAGAATCACAGAATCATCTAGGTTGGAAAAGACCTTGAAGATCATCTAGTCCAATCACTGACCTAACACTGACAGTTCCCAACTACACCACATCCCTCAGCGCTATGTCAACCCAACTCTTAAACCCCTCCAGGGATGGGGACTCCACCACCTCCCTGGGCAGCCCATTCCAATGCACAACAGCCCCTTCTGGAAAGAAATGCTTCCTGATATACAGTCTAAATTAATTCCAAAAAATCTAAGTTTCAGTCTTCATATAAATAAGTGGATGCTAATAGGCCATCCATAAAGACTCCCCTTGTTAAAATACAAATGAGGTATCTCTTATGTTTATACATGTGTAAATACAATTAATATTGCAACCCAACTGGAAACAAAATTGCTTTAGTTAACCAACCATTGCAAGGCAATCAAATGTGGTATCAAACATAATTGTAGAAGATCCATTTGGGGAATAACAGCAAAAATTTCATACAGACTACTTCCCTCCTTCTTCCAATTCACAAACAACTTTTTTCATGCATCTCTATGCCAGAAAAATAAAAAAAAAATCATGAGTGTCAAACCCACCTCCCTTTCACTCCGCATCATACAAGATAATTCAAACTGACAAGGCTGTTTCATTTAGAAATATTGGTTTGTGTCTCTAATTTGTAACTGCATAAATCTAAAAACATTTAAGTAGGCTTTATTTCTCCAGCTGTACCTGCAGCTAGGGAATTGGGCACTATTGATCGAGTAGGAAGCAGAGAACACCATTTCTTTATTTGCCTGAAGCTAAGCGCTTTGGATTTGCTTTCATAAACTTCACAAACACCCTCTTCAGACTTAATAGGTTTTTTAACAGGTAACTATTATTACATATAGATGTAAAATGTAGTCCAGATATTTTAATTGACTTTGTCCTTAATTGGGAAACAATATGTTTTATAATCCAATATTAATGTGGTTTTTTTTTGTTTTTACTCAGAAGACATTCAGTATTCTTAATCATTATTCTTCTGAATAATTTTATACTTTTTAGTAAATTAATTAGTAACTGCCAAAATTATTTTGATATTTAATTATCAGTGCAAAATACCGAAATCCTTTATGATCTTTATTTCTCTTGGCTAAAAAATACTGGAAAATAGGTAAGATACGTGCTCTTGTTTTAGATTTCTATTTTTGCTCTCACACATTGAGTATACGCCTAACAGGCATTCATTTATTAATAAAAAGAAAAGATATAGCCCCCAGTGTCAATCTATGTATTTAACAAGCTATGACAGAAGGATAGGAATATGAAAATACTTTCTCTAACACCAGATGCTTGATGTTCAGTAAGTTGCTGGGTCACAGCTTCCCAGGTTCAAATTAATACTGATCTGAGATTTCTGTGTTCATGGCTATTTTTGGTTTTGGCAAACATCAACATGCTATTGCAAATAAAACTAAAAATTTTAAAATTCTTCAGCTTTGGTAAAGATTCCTTTAACTATTGATCCTGGCAAGATCCTGGAGCAGATCTTCCTGGAAACTATGCTAAGGCACATCGAGGACAGGGATGTGATCTGACACAGCCAGCATGGCTTTACAAATGGCAAATAGCGCCTGGCAAATTTGGTAGCCTTCTATGATGGGGTTATGGCATCTGTGGAGAAGGGAAGAGCAACTAATGTCATCTACCCAGAC
Organism: Athene cunicularia; assembly: GCF_003259725.1. Taxonomy (NCBI): domain Eukaryota; kingdom Metazoa; phylum Chordata; class Aves; order Strigiformes; family Strigidae; genus Athene; species Athene cunicularia. The sequence goes on from NW_020799092.1 coordinate 72,371,893, forward strand.
TTGTATTTGATACTGTCCCACACAATGTCTCCAAAATGTCTCCAAAATGGAGACATGTGGATTTGACGAGTGGACCACTCAGTGGAAAAGGATTTGGCTGGATGGTTGCACAAAGTTGTGGTCAATGGCTTGATGTCTAGGTAAAGACCAGTGATGAGAAGTGTCCCTCAGGGGTGCGTATTGGGACCAGAATTATTCAGCATCTTTGCTGGGGACATGGGACAGTGGGAACGAGTGCACCCTCAGCAAGTTTCTGGATGACACCAGGCTGAGTGGTGGTTGATATCTAGAGGTAAGGGATGCCATCCAGAGGGACCGTGACAGGTTTGAGAGGTGGGTCCATGCAAACTTCATGAAGTTCACCAAGGTACCTGGGTAGGGCAATCTCAAAAATGGATACACACTGGGCAATGAGTGCACTGAGAGCAGCCCTGTGGAGAAGTACTTGGGGTACTGAAGGATGGAAAACTGAATATGAGACAGCAATACACATTTTGCAGCCCAGAAAGCCAACTGTATCCTGGGCTGCATCAAGAGAAGTGTGGCCAGCAGGTCAAGGGAGGTGATTCTGCCCCTCCACTCTTGAGCAGGACTGCTTGAGCAGGTCCAGAGGAGGCCACAAAGATGCTCAGGGGATGGAGCACCTCCCCTACGAGGACAGGATGAGAGAGTTGGGGTTGTTCAGCCTGAGGAAGAGAAGGGTCCTATAGAGGCCTTCCAGTACTTAAAAAGGGCTACAGGAAAGGTGGGGAGGGACCCTGTGTCAAAGAGCATAGTGATAGGATGAGTGGTAACAGTTTTAATCTAACAGAGGGTAGATTTAGATTAGATATAAAGAAAAGATTCTTTCCTGTGAGGGTGCTGAGGCACTGTCACAGGTTGCCCAGAGAAGCTGTGGCTGTGGCAGTGTTCAAGGCCAGGTTGGACGGGGCTTTGAGCAACCTGGGCTAGTGGAAGGTGTCCCTGCCCACGGCAGGGGGGTTGGAACTAAATAATCTTTAACGTCCCTTCCAGCCCAAACCACTCTATGATTCTATGATTTATCAAAAAGTCAAAACTTAAATTTTTACTTGTTTCTCTTTGCTTGGTCTTCTTGAAGTAGCTGGAATATAATATAACATAGTACTGGAAATACTGGAACAAATTCTATTCTCATTCAATTACAAATAGTAGGGAAAAGGGATTTCAGTAGTTGTGCATTTGTGCTTTTATCAATGGTTTAGTCCCAACTTCCTTTCTAAAAGGCAAGCAAATTCTCTCATTTAGACAATTCTGAGAGTCTTTACATTCAATTTTTAGCTGAAATAACAAAAATGAGGCTCTGGGACCAAATCTGGGTCTTGAAATATTTTTCCCTGTACTAGCTAATTTCAAAAGAACGTATCTGAGGATGCTGAATTTTTACTATACTGCGACATTAATCTACAAATACAATCTTTAAAAATCTTTAACGCTTACATGCTTCTTTTGCTGCAAACTCTGCAATATTCATAGTTTGAATAAAGTATTAGAACGGGCACCCTGTACTTTTGATTGACACATCCCTTGTAGCTCCGTATAGAGCTTGGTAATATGGCCAGCCCTCTTTGCCCTTCCTGTTTTGGATTTGTTCCACTGAGGTCAGCCCATACATACTCCCCCAGAAGGAATGTTTGTGATATTTTCTCCTTAAAACTCCATTGGTTATTATTCAGCTGCAATCTGACTGTCATGGACATTGCTGATTGTGAGCTCATTAGAAGCAGAAATAGATAGTCCCAAAGAGCTCCTTTCTACAGTGACTCATGTGCAATGCCACTGAAAGGGCTTTCATCACGCAAAACCAAATCCCAGACAAGAAATAGCCCATGTACAGCATGATGCAGACCATTCATAATGCTATAAGAAGTACTTTAAGAAACCATATCCACAGAAAGTTTTATGGTATATCTTCTATTTTCAATCACAGCCATTAGGAGAATGAATCTTCCAATGAAAATTAAGTTTATCAGAAAGATCTGTGGGCAAACTAATTTGAGCAGGCATTTGCTAAAAAGTAGGCCAGAAGAGAGGAGAGATTACTTCTGGCAAAAATGGAACAAATTAAATTATAAGAGGCTTAATACATTTATTTGAAATTTAATTGCATAACCTAATGTCAAGGTTATTATATGGTGCACGCTGTTCTCATCCAAATTCAAAACAGTAAAGCACAAGCTTGGTTTGCAGTTACTTTATTATAAATCCAACTGCATTTTTAAAATTTTACTCTGACGATAGTCTTTGTCTAAGCCACAACATTAGTATAAGATCACATTTCAAAATTGCTTTGAGATGTCTCCTTGGCAATGAATTCTGATAAGACCAGAAGCCTCTTTGGTGTGACTGACTTCTACTGCAAGTAAAGGGCAAAAAGAAAACCAAAAGCTGAGATGGTATTGTTGATGTGATGCCAGTGTGTACAGTAAAAAGCAAAATTATTAGAAAGAGCATCTGACCGTATTCAGACTGTTCTGCACTGAGTCCATCAAACCTGCAGGTTTTGTTTTCTATTCAAAGCAGAGACAGAATATCAGAAAAGGTCGTTGTAGCATACTCATTATTGCATCCCTATGGAATATGCATTCTGTGTGTTACCATATATTAGAAGCTATGCCTGTGCAGAGAGCACACTTAAAAGCATTCAGACTGTGTCCAGACCGTCTTTGCACTCCTAAAAGCCAGTCACACTAATCGGAATTGTTTGGCCTGACCTTAGGGGTATTTTTTTCCCGTTTGTTTGCAGATCTCCAAGTGTCTGAGGAGCACTGGATCAGAAAGGATATTATAGAAAATCATCGCGCACTCAACTCTGTGCCACTATGATTCTAGTGGATGTGCAAACACAGTCTAGGTTTGTAGCAGCATCACATAAAAGCACCATTTGCTTTTATTTCTGAAGGAACAGGCAATGAAGGCATAATAAATGACTTAGACACTTGGTAAGAGCTGTAGCCTAAAATTAACAGGCTTATAACCATGCAGTACAATACTAATTTGACTTGATCAGTAATCAAGAATGAATGTATATTTTACAATCATCTCACTTGTTTTTCAGTAAAGTCAGAAATGATTGAAGAAGATAGTTTAGTGTTTGTCCAGGGCCTCTTTCAGTAGTACTAAAATACTGAAGAGCAGAGATGCGGTTATTAAACTAGGGAAAGGGATTCTGAAAAAACCACTCTATGACTCCCAATACAAACAGTCATGTAGATAACCAAATCCTTCTGTATTAAACTTTTTTCTGTTTGTTTTCTTATTTTTCTTTTTTTTTTTTCTCCACCACATAAGCAAAAAACAACTTGAAAAATATATTTTCTATGATTCTGTGTTTCAGTGCTTGGAGTAGCACACTTTTAACTGCCAGTAACCATCACTCAGATGTCTTCTCTGCAATCATTCCTTGTATGTCAAATCAGATCTCTTGCGTACACCTCAGAGATACATCCCTGGGTCTGCAAAGCTCCCTATAAGCTTCTGAAGTGAAAAGTCCATTTTATTCTCTAGACAACCAGACCAGCACTCTGTTTACTGAATAAAATAAAATGCCCATTCATAGTTAATGACTCCTTCTGTGGTGGATACATAAACAACATGTTTGTAAGACTACAGTTAAAGTTTCAAAGAGAAAAAATCCAAGAAGATTAAAAGGACAAAAAATGAAACTTACCCCAAACTCATCCCTCCACTGATGTGATGCTTGGTTCTTCTCTGCTTCTTTAGCGAGGCGCTGAAGACCAAAGAGAGAGAGGACATACATTTTAGTCTTTACTGATTCTTCTCACAGCAAAGTCTTTCTTTTTTAATTTCCTCATATACAGGTCTTCTCTATATAATTTTATATATACCTATGCTTTTTTGCACTTACTTGAAAATTAAGTATATTTGAGTAAAGACGGATCATCTCATTTAAAAAATGTGATTTGCTGTATTATTTGATTATTAAGTACTGTAATGTTGCATTAGAAAACTTAACCCTCATTCCAAGGTCATTTAAGAAGTTCTAGTTAAATTTTAAATCCATCACTATCCTTCTGAAAAAACTTTCTCCTTACACGCACCATCTTGCCTTATATGTATTAATTTTATCTACCAGCCAAAGACAAAATTTATTATCATTTTAGAACACTCTATTATGGACAGTTATTTCTCCATTAAATTATTTAGCTTCAATTACAGGATTTTCTGACATCATTTGTGATTATTAGGGACGCATAAAAACTCAGTAATTTGGACTAGCTCTAGTCTGGTCCCATGGATTGAATACACATTAGCAGTTGGAGAGTAATAAACATGCTCCTAGCAGACATTTTTCCCATCTAATTTAATTTGAAAGAAATCCAGTTTGTCCACTTAGCCCCATGGGAAACAAAGCACAGTTCACAGGAATGATCAGAAGATGCTCCTTCAAATCAGTCCCCCTACAGACACATCCATTGTGCACATCCATGCTGACATGTCTTTCCTCATACAAAATTACAAGTCTTTGGAAAAAAGCTGTTTGTACATGTTTACTACAAATTTGCGTATAAAAGTAGCCAAGCGTAATGCATGTTCTCCAGCTGAGTTGCATACAGCATCCCCAGGGCCAGCAGCCCTGGAGGCAGGCACCCATTCTGAAAGCAAGCAAGCTCACTCTGAAGAAGCAGCTACCTGATGTGAATATAGTTCATGTGGACTCAGCCATGTCCCAATTGTTGAGTGACTTTGATAATTGTATTACTTTATAGTCCAATAAAAAAATTTAGCAACTGTTTCTGGGGAGTCATGGTCCCTTTCTAACAGAAATAGTCTGGCTATATCCACCAGATAACTAGGGATGGAAATGCTTTACTGTTTAACAGTATGTGCACAGTAAGCATGATGATCCTTTTAATACTCAGACCAGTTCCTACGCAAAACAAACTGGTGGTCTAAGTCGCATTTTCTGTTGAGTCAAGCTGTCAGTTCTTGCTAACAACCAAAAGGATTATGGCCAGAAAGTTCATATCAACTGGAATCGCAGAGGTGGTGGTGTCAGCACCTCACCTCAGCCCCATCCATGACAGCAACCACTATGCTATCTGATCCCATTAGGGCAGTCCCTGTCCCCCATCCCCCCCACACCCCCACCCCCAACAACTAACAGGATGATAAATTTTGTAAAGTGAAAATTAGGATCTTTTCCTTCCTTTTACATTTTCAATCATTCTATCTATCATTCTATCTATCTATCTATCTATCTATCTATCTATCTATCTATCTATCTATCTATCTATCAATCAAAAACAAACCAAACCAAACAAACAAAAACCAAACCAGTGTGTTATGGATTAATCATAATTTAAAATTAAATCACCACCTTCAAATTTGTTTCAGTGGTCAATAAAATGTTTTAGCAAGCGAAAGTGAGGAAAACAGCGCTGGGTGTGCCGGGGAAACTCTGCTCCACCAAGGCACACACCTTACATCCCGAATCGGAGTCCTTTTAAAGTGCAGCCTTCATGAAAGGGCAAAAACATTTAGAACCATAACACTGTCTGACCACAACAAAGTTCAGTTACAATACAATCTGATGTTAACACAATTTCTTTTTTTATATTTAATTTACTGCATAATATATTTAACTGTAACTTGAGATTTGAGTAACAACTATCATATAGGTTTTATTACAAGTGTGCTGCTGTTAAGTGTCCCCACTTGTTTTATTGTCAGTTCAAATGATTCTTAGCTAATAGAAAGCTGCTAGCATCTCACAGGCATTGCCAAGCAGAGTACCCTCCAGAGTAGCCAAGTATCATATTTACAAAAGAAAAACTATTATACAATTTGATGTATTATATTGGGAAAAAGGACAGTACAGCTCTCCCTTGACTGCACTGAAAAAACACCTCAGATACCTACAGTATTTTCAGTTTTCTGGTAATATACTAGAACAATTTTGTTCATTTAATTTCTTCACCCAGTATCACCAGTTCTGCATCTAAATTTCCACATCCTCTGATGAGTTCAAGCCAATTAAGACATGTTTCACCAAACTGTAGCAAAGCAAGATAACTACACTTACTACACATGTAAACAGCTGTAGTTAACACTGCCCTCAGATCTCCCTCACAGTCTGCTTCATTGCCTTAAGGTACCCAGAGAACTGCAATTTTTTTTACCACAAAAGACACCAGAACCCAAATGCACAAACTGATAGATGGATTATGAAGAGAAATACATAATGAGCATTAACATTTTCATGTTAATAGTTTAGGTGGAATTTATATTTAGAATGTATTTACTAGTATTCCCTGACAGATAGAAAATTAAAGACTAGCCAACTTGATATCAAGACAGAATTATTTTCCTTGAAACAGATCATCTTTTCTATCAGCAATGCCTATAAATGCTACTCAAATTATTAGTACTCAATATAGTACCTGTTAGCCAGGACTAGAATAAATCTGTGAGTGGTGACAATAATAATTTGATCTCTCAAAATTGAGATAAATATTGCATTTTGACCTTCTATTACTGCAAAAGAACAATCCTGTAATTCTATAGTTATGTAAGTTATATGCAAAAAAACATACAGGATCATTTCCAGTACTAGTAACTCCTACTACCGACTGGTAACCGTGAATACCCAGCTCATCTGCAGCAGCAGACTCTTTTATCAACAATGATGTGCAAGCTATCAAAAGGGCACAGATCATGCATGGACATAATTTTTAAGAAATCAAGTGTTTTAAAATATATGGTTTGACTGATAGGAAGTCACTGCATGCAAAGACCAGTATCATTCTCTCCTGTGTAATATCTTAGATTTTTAGGAAAGATAAGGGAAGAGTATTACATTTTATATATATATATATATATATATATATATATATATAATGAGGCTAAGGTGTTCTAAGAAATTTTTCATTTCTGTGCAAGAGGAACCTTGCTGCCTCAGCAACATGGATTTTAATAACTGAGACATTCACCCTTCCGTCCACAGAGAGAGCTCTGTTAAGAGCCAGATTAAGAAGTCAAGACTCCTGGGTCAAAACCAGCTAGACTGTGAAGCAAACGCAAGTTCCCTATGCCCTTTATTGTGACACAAGGAGAGACTAATTTTTCATCTCTCTCAAAGAAATCATGCCTGCTTCCTTTTGAGGTATGCAAATATCAGGTCTTGCTGTCCCTGTTTTGATGGAAACGTCTCTGGAGAATGCCAACAGAGGAGTGACACAACAGCAGGCTGACACCTGACACTCCCCATGTCCCTCTCATTACAATGAGGGTTTAATAAGGCTACACCTTCTTTAAAACCATGACCCGCTGCAGTTCCCTAAAGGTTTCTCTAGCAAATACTAAAATGTTGAGATTTGTATTTTTATATGTGAGAAAATAAGCAGAAATTATTCCAAAACAAATAAGCAAAGCAATATTTCTACATATTAGGCTTTAATCACTTGTTACTCCATGCCTCTGTATGTGTGCTGTGAAAACAAAAGCTGTGAGATGTTTTCAGGCCTTGAATGAAGCTCTACCTAAAATCATATTTTTAGAGAGGATGAAAAGCCAAACACCACTAAAAAGAGGAAAAAAGAACAAACCTAACGTAACAGAAACATTCTGGCTTACTTCAACATATTTAAAAAACCACTACTTTCTACAGTCTGCTGGAGAACAAGTATTCTCAGATTATGACAATGAAACTCAAATTACTCTGAAGTTGTACATAAATTGAGAAACCATGAACAGGAAGAGAGGGCTGCGAAAGCTAACAAATGCTGTAGCATCTATTCCTGTGCTTTTGGAGGATGTTCACTGGCTGTGAGACAGCGTTTCTCAGAGATCAAAAGGGCTGATGTCAGATTTAACCAATGAGATTGACACAGCAGCTGATGTCAATTTAAGGTGCTTGAAAACACCGTTATTAAACAAGCATTTGTTAAATAAATATTCCTGGATGAAACAATCATTTTCTACCTCTTTTTTTTTTTTTTACTATTTTAGCTTTTTTTATATAATGAATGAGAACTACTCTCTCCCTTGCTATCTTCTAAATATGTTGCATGTTGCATTATTTTTAGGAATTTTCAGAATACTTAACTCATCAATAAAAGTATAATTATCCCTTGAAAGACAGTCACTGCCCACAAATAAGTATTTTAATCAAACTTTGGAAGAAGTCAAGTCACCTTCCACTAGATTTCCTTAAATCTTTCGAAGAGAATGGTTCCCTTTAAAGCAAAACAGCTAGTGGGAATGATAGATAAGATGCAAATATTATTTACTCCACCAGCCTATGAACTTTTCTTTAACTTTTAAATGGATTACAAAAAATTACACACACATACACACACACACACATACACACACAAAAAGCAAACCAGCAACCAAAAAACCCAAAGCCTAGCTGCCTGTCAATCTCAAAACTGTCCATTTCTGAAGGTGTCCCCAGGTTCCAAGTGCATGTTACTATCTCTGAGAGACAGCCTTTGATGTAGCACAGACTGCAAGAGACCTGAAGAATCTTTATCTGATCTGTAAAGATCAACTCCCCAGAAGGCCTATTCATCTTCTACCCTTCATTTTTGTGCACATATGTCATATCTTTATCTCCTCCTAGCCAGCACAGAATTCTGCCAGCTAATGGCCCGATTACAATTATATTCAGTACAATGAAATAAATCTTCTTGTGCTTCTCACTCTCCTTTAAGTATTTTATCTTGAAAATAATATTGGACTACCCCTTGATATATTAAACTATTATTAAATGTGTAAGCTTGGAGTTATTAGACATCAATAGCCTCACAAAGCTTTCTAAAATACCAAATCCATGGATCTTTTATGCTATTTTAAGAAGATAAATACCCAGAGAGAATATATCAATATCAAGTTTAAATAGAACAACGTGGAAACATAAAATGAACTTCAAATCTTGATTTAAAAAAATGATTCAAATATTCAAGCTTGTTCTTGCATGAACAGTGTAAAAGGAGTATGTGTAAAAGTGGTTTCAAACATGGTTTTCATATATGTATCTGAAATGCAAATATTCCTCTTCTGCAGATGATTATGACTTGCACATAACTAACAAGGAGAAGTATGAGGAAAGGATTTTGTAAGACTGGGATAAGGTGTCTGAAGTGCCAATGGAAGACTGATACTGTTATTTAACTACAGCTTTAATACAGACTGAAAGAATTGTGAAGAATTGCATTTTCACCTCAGTAAACTGTTAGACTCTGTATTAAACCAAATGAGAACTATTTTCTTCCACCTTGATTCGACTGTCTTTACTTGCATGGAGTATGTTATGTTTTTGTAGTAATTTTTGGTAATGAATTACCCTATTTATTAATTTTATATTACCTATTGTATAAAAAGATCAGCCAGCTTGGATCAAGGGGGTGTGATTTCATCAAGCAACGCTTGCAAACTGAAAGATCAGTTAACTCAAAAGTGAGCATGAGAGTGCTAATGACAGCATAACCATAACCTTCATAGAAATATACGTGGATTTATTTGTCTTTACTTCCATACTCCCAGTGGGGCAAGGGAGGGCTTAATAGGGACTGATTACCTTTTTACATATAACTCTTAGGAAGATGTTTGCTATATGACCTTTCTCACAAGTGGCCATTCATCATAATAATAAGTATCAGCACCAAAGCTGATCGAGATTTGATGAAGATGGCACATAAGTTTTGATAAGATGGTCATAACCATAAAACAGTGTCTTAGATTGAACCAAACACATACCTGATTTTGTTCGTTTAAATTGTAACCACGAGGTTTAAGATCTCCTCTTACAAGTAATTTTTTTTCTTTTAAAAATATTTTGATCATTACCATAGTAGCACATACTTTTTTCCATGATAATTTGTATTTCTCTACTTCAAATAAGAACTGTTATTCTATGCATTGGTATAATCCATTATGTAAATGACATAATCCTCAGTATAAGTGTAATGAGAATTTTAATACTTATGCAGATTTTTAAAGATTTTTTTTTTTACATAGTGACCGACAGTAGGTTTTGGTTTTGTGCTGATCTGTAGCATGGTTTTACTTCATGTATTTACATTGCAGAGTCAAAGCCTCTCTCCTACTCTGACATCTGCTGTGCCACATGATGGCAATCTGTGGTCTATTAATGAGGATATCTGAAGCATATAAGGTCACAAAGAGTATGTTTATAATTGGTCTCCCGTATTCAACATGCACCCTGTATGGTATGTTCCCCAGCTACTATTGGGAGCCAGTTTCACTTTTGTCATCTGAGGCAGCAGATGAGTTGTATTAATAAGGAAAAAGGGTATGTTAGTGGTCTGCTGACTTTCCAAAGAACTCTTCATATAAATTTCTAGCCTAAATTCATACATAATCTAACACAATCAGCAATTAGCACAATTTTTTTTAAAAAGGTGATGTTATTATACTCTGGACAACAATTTAGTAGAACATCTCACACTTTCCCTTCCATTATTAACCATTACCAGCAACCTAAATTGCTAGATGTTTTTTTTTTTGATCTAGCTGCAAAATACAAAACTCCACTTTAAACAGTCAATAAATGAAAAATACATATTTTGTGTACTTGTCTAATGCATTTCAGGCCATTTCTTCTTTATTCTCACGAACAATCAGAAGAACTCATATCCAACACAAAAGAAATCTAATGGAAAAATTTTATTATCACCTGCTATATATTTAGAAGGCAGAGAAAGGATTTCTGTATCTGTTAGTAACTGTAGTGAAATTCAATCTTTATGATTCAAGACAACCGATATTCATATTGTTTAATTAACTGAGTGAAGGAAGAATCAGGCTGATTTTCCACAGAGGAGTACCAGCTTTCTAGTGGTTTTCCAGTTCCAAAGCAGAAGACTTAAAATAAATGAAGCCACTGGTCTAAATAAAATCAGAAATCAATGGGAAGCCAAATCTGAACTAGGGTACTTGCAATTATAATATTGCAAGTTGTAGTTAATGACTTCTGACATGAATAATCATAGGAAAAACTGAAATATCACAGAATCATCTAGGTTGGAAAGGACCTTGAACATCATCTAGTCCAACCATTGACCTAACACTGACTGTTCTCAACTAAACCGTAACCCTCAGCGCTATGTCAACCTGACGCTGAAACACCTCCAGGGATGGGGACTCCACCACCTCCCTGGGCAGCCCATTCCAACACCCAACAACCCCTTCTGGAAAGAAATGCTTCCTAATAGGGAGACTCTACAGGAATACATTGCACATGTGGCTTTTGCTGTCTAACATACCGTGTGCAATCACTGTCTCTGACAAAACTGTCATGTAAGTAAAGTCAAAAAGGATAAAATCAAAAAAACATTTGGCACAGTAACACTTCCCCACTACATAAAAGCAGCACTTGTCTAAAATATGAACTAGAAAGAGCTCTTCTGTCCTATTTCTGCCTTTCTCTTATTGTGTAGATTTAAGAATTTAGCTAATGGTAATAAATTATCAGAGGAGGCAAAAGTGACATAGTGTCAGTACTTATTCTACTCCTAAAGGGTGCTGAATGAGTCTTTTTGATATATTATACTACAGTAGGATTCTCAGTTAGGTTTTATTAAGAATCTAAAATTCTTCAGGAGTCAAACTTCCCATTAATATCAAACAAGGAGTCAAACTTCCCATTAATATCAAACAATCTTTGATTCTTGTCATGAAAACAAATCACAGAACAGCTGGAACTACATTCACCACTAAAAATCATCACTGGAGAATAAATAAATAAATAAGCTAAAAATCATACATATAAACTTCTGGAAAAGTAGTATGGCCGAATATGCACCTAGATGAGAACATAACCTATGGAAATTGCAGGGGGGATGCTGGCAAGTACCAGTTGGTAGATGTCTGAAGACTTACTGGTTTCTATTTCAGCTTGGTCTCTAATATTCATAATCCTAGTTAGTAAAACTATTAGTACTAGATGAAAAGAAAACTTTCATGAGCAGTCAATAGGATAATTTATCTGCAGGTGCAAAAACGCTGCTGGAGGGCACCTTTCTCAGTACCAGAGAATGGGACAAATCAAATACAGCCACAGTGAAGAACAGAGAGAGCACATAATTATCTTACATAAGTGGAGCAGTGAGTCCAGTTCATGAGGTATGAAATATGGTTTGTATGAAATAGCCTACAAACTTCATATACAAACTGCAGAACAAGAGTACAAAAGAATTCTGTTTAATTTTGTTTCATTTTGTTAAATTATACACTTTCCACACTCATGGGGAGAGGGAGGGAGGAAGGAGGTTCAGTTCCCAAGTCTGAGTATATTTCTAGGATGCATGCAATCAGGAGATTTTAGAATCTTGGCAATATTATGACAGCTTGAAACTGCCAAAATTGTTTCAGTAGAGAAGGGAGTAAGATAGAGAGAACTGCAGATAAAGGCATGAAGAAAAATGATCAGAAAAGACGAGTAAGAAATAGTCCGTCAAATGCATCTTGACATCTAGCAGTGAAATTTTGCTAGAGTGGTGCAAAGAAACAGCAAAAGACCACTTCTTTTAACATATAATTTATCCTTCTCATTTGCAGAGGTTTCAAACCCTTAGAGCTTATTACACTTTCACTCTAATAATTCATATGCCTTAAATGCAAGTCACATTAGTGTTATATTTTTAAACAAGCTCGAAGTGAAGGACACATGCTGAAACCATTAGACTGAAATTGGCAACTGCTCTGACAAATCACAAATTGCATAATACCACCAGCTCCAGCTCAGTGCCTGCCTTAGGAAACTCTTTTAAGCTTCACAGCTGAGCTAGTAACTTCACAGGCATGATCAGAAGATGACACATATATTGAGTAGGCATGCCTTGCTACCCTGCTTTTTCAGCTGTAGTGTATGTGTAGTTTTTAGCAACTGAGGGAGAAATCAGGACTATGTAAATATATTTCAGACATATCAAAATTAACCTACTCCAAAACGAATATTCTAAAATGACAATAACATAATTTTCCTCTAACTTAAAAAAAAATTTTACTTAGATGCATTTCATCTTGCTTCACGGATCCTTTAATACCTCCTTATTAAGTATCCAGTTAAAAAAACCCACAAAATCTAGACCTTAGCTGCTTAAAAATTATACGTTAGCAGTCACATTCAAATCTGACTAGGATCCAGATGGGGATAGACACAACTGAAATAAACATGCAATTGGTTTATTCCAAAGGGAACAGAGGTAAAAGGAACAAATAAAATAAATACCTCTTTACTAAGGACAAGGAGAAGAAAACGATATAAATTTGCATCCTTTATGCAAGAAAATCAGTAATGAGGTCAGTTATCTTTAAACAAACAGTGGCATTTTGCTTCAACATATAATCAAATTGAACAACACAGTTAATAGAATGCTATACTCTTATACATGTTCAATAACAATATATGGATTTATATCAATATACTTTTGATATAATTTGATAACAATATGTGATATATATCAAATATATCAAATATTCAAATTATGGTTTGCAGTATTTTTTTTTTGTCTGAAGAAAATAAAATCAGCATCTTCACCTAGGTTCTCAGATGCATAAAATAGAATAAATCGGAATTTGACTAAAAGTCTGTTAAAAAAAATGAACCCACTTCTTATAAATATATAGTTTTAAAACCTCAGCTGAATAGGAAATGTGGCTTTAACAAGGCAAGATAATGTATTAACAGCATTGCATGTCAAGGAAAAAAATGGAGCAGGTGGTAGACTATAGCTGCTGAATAATCTACTTGATCTCATCAACAGTCAGTGGGTGAGAGCCAAAGAAACATGTTACTGCTGGAAACAGCAGAAACAAATGATACATTTAATACTGCGTGCTATTTTCAGGCAACATTTCCCTAACGGAAGTAATATTAGTCCAAAGAAATAAAAAGTGTGTAACTGTGAGTTCTGGAGAAAACTGAACACAAAGGAAAACAACCTTCTACTGGCAAATTGTAACAATATTTTTTATTTTCCCAGAGATAATATGTCAATCATGACAGCCATGATGGAAACACACCAAAGCATCAACTGCTCCCGCACCTGGCTTTGAATTGGGGTAACAAGATATCCAGAGCAACTTCATTTCCTTCTTATTAAATAGAGCTTAATAACATGCTGCTTCTAAACTTTCTAAAATATTTTACAAAAGAGGTATTAAACTCTCAACCTTCTCTCCCTACTGGACAGGTTCAAGTTTTAACTTTCAAGCATAGCCTGTGACATTTTTGAACACAGTTCACATTCTTCATCAGTAATTACTCTTCTAGAAAGGACTTAATGGGATTTACTATTTTCTTACCCTCCAACAGAAAACTGTTTCAGATCGTAATACAAAACCACTTTAAAATTAGAAGTAGACAAAAATCTAAGAGTCGAATGCTGAAAATGGTGTCTTTTACCTTTCCTCAGTCCATTTAGCTTCTGTAACACAGAACACTTTTAGTCAATGTGATCATTTCTCATCCAGGAACAGGTCCACCAAAGGTATATAAGTATTAAGTATATACCCATAGGGATAGCTATTAAAAGATCATATTAATATATTAAGCATTTCAGCAAATGCTTAAACATCTTTCAAGATCACCAAGTTCCATAAGAACTGTTCTTTGGGATGAAATCCTGACCCTATCAAAGTTCATGTGAGGACCTCACTGTTTTCATTCAGATTTCACTTCTGATGCCTCAAGCTCTGTGTGTGTGTAAGATCATGAAATTCATAACTGGAGATACTCTTCGAGATTCAGCGATCACCAATGGCCATGAATAGTTTTGGCCATTATTTCTCTTCAGCATTTCTCATCATGTCTATGTCATATAATGGACAATGCATGACCTTTTTCTTCTAGAGTTGTTTTTTTTTTTTTCTTCTAGGCAGTACAGGGCATTTCTGGGCATTCTTGTGATTATAAAGAAAATTTAACCTGGTTCAGGTATACCACTAACATCTTAGATAAGGGAGTTGGTTCACATTTCTGCATTAGAAGATCTTAAAAATTGCTTTTATGTGAAAAAATAATATTTTTCATTTTAAAACCTACCTACAGTTTAAAAACTAATGTTGCATACTGTCATGGCTACAGAAGTATTTAGTATCTTTTCACAACCACTGTGAAGTAAATATTGTTAAAGTATATAACATCTAAAGGAAATTAAAGCAAAAATGTGAAATGTCAGATGCTAGTAACACCTAAGTCCATACAACTTATTGTCTGGGTGAATCCACTGTATTTTCCTTTCAGTTACTTTCCTCCTTTTTATGATTCTATGCATGGCCTATAGCTATGCTTAAAATGTATTTGTTTGACTGTCCTAGTGAGTAATGTACATATCTGAATCAACATTCAAATTATAGTTTCCTTCCAATGTAAAGAAAAAAAAAAAAAAAGATTAAAAACTGAAGAGATTTTTCTAGTGTTAACCTCACAGGTGACACATTTGAGAACTACTACAAGCAGTTTGGGTTTATCCATGATGACTTCCACCAAAACGTGTTTAATTAGGATGTCTCACACTTTTCTGTGCATGAAAATCTAATTGCCACCTTCTAGCACAAAGAACACAATCAAGGAGCATTATCCCATCTCAAAACTGCCTAAGCATCTTTCTCATGTCACTTCCACATCTGGTGTTATTTGGGTTTTTTCAGTCTTGTATGCTTCTTTTTTTATAAAGGAAATACATGTTTGACATTCCTTGATAGCTAACAGTTACATAGTTCAGTTGTGTTAGGTTAAATAGGAGATGAAAAATAAGGAAAAATAACTTCAATAAATTAAAACGGTGAAATGCATTTTCAAGTTTTTATTATTATTATTATTATTATTATTATTATTATTATTATTATTATTATTATTATTATTATTATGATGTAACTTGCCAAGTCAGACTTTTATCAGAAGTCTCACGATACCTTTCTCCAAACCTTGTTATTCTTATCCATTTAATTTCAAGTATATGTCACCTCCATCCTTCACAGAAAAACAACAACAAAAAAAAAAACAACAAAAAAACCCCAAACAAAACCAAACCCAAAAAACCTCATATATATAATCTGGATAATACTGTGTAGGAAAAAAAAAAAACAACAACAACAAAACAAAACAAAAAAAAAAAAAAAACACCAAACCACCACAAAAAAACCCCACAAACAAAACAATAAACTATAAAACCACAAACAAAACAAACACAAACTTCAAATTTATTAAAATCTCCATCTTGTCAACATCATAAAATAATTTTCAGGGATTTGGCTTTTTCTTTAAAAAAAAAAAAAAATGCTCTGTAACTGCAAATATTGGCAGGCACAGAGAGATGTGTGATGATGCCATAAATCAGTATAAGAAATAAGAAACTAGATGACAATGTAGTAACCACTCCACCTGGTTTCTGGACACACACCCTTCCCTTTCTGTTAGCTCGGCTTGGGGCTGTAGAGGCAAAGCCACTGGTACTCTGACACAAGGTTTCCACAGGATAGCCAGCAGCCAACCTCCCAAGTGCCCAGAAAAGTGCAAAAAAACAAAGAAAGTGGCAACTTCTGCCAGCTCTTCTTTTTTTATAGCTATAATTCAAAGAGAAGCTACTTAAATGCAAAGCCACTATGGATCTCAATCCATCAAGTGTGCTGTTGTTATCCAACAAAAACCTCTTTGAGGTTGCTCACATTGGCATTCAGTTGCTGGAAAGATCACAGCTTAACTGGAAACAAAGGCAAAAAGTGTCACTGAAGTTCTCTGTGGTGTCTTCATAAAAATGTTGTAGAAGGGAGATTTATTTAAACACTGTGCTTGAGTTTTACAGGTACTGTATGTTCGGTAATCTGTGGAATGTAGCACTGTATTATACTGCATATGTCCCATTGAGTTTGTAGAAAACATCCTTATATTGTATTTACATAATAAGGTAAGAACAATATCATAAAACATATGCTCATTTTTTTAAATGTATATCTAATGTACACATCTCTTGATCTGAGTGCTTCCTCAAAGAAAAAAATATACACTAACTAATGAAAAACAAATCCAAATTTATAATATAAGTAATTTTGACATATGATTTTAGGCCAAAGCACACAATCCAGACAGATGCCTTCTTTGGAGTAGCATAATGGTGTTTGATGTCTGCAGTTCTTCTGGTGGTGAATTGTTCAGCTAATTAGTTTATTAGCTTGCAGCATTTTTAATTTAATGGTTTTAGCCTCAAGAAAACATAAGAAAAAAAAAATTCAAATCTGACAAATAAAAAAAAAAGGCAAGGAAAAACAACAACAACAAAAAAACAACCAAACAAAAAAACCCCAAACAAGCTAACAAAATAATCCACCTTACCTAAAGTAAGGAAATTTGTAGACTGCTTAAATTGATCCTTCTGATTTCAGACGCCTTCCTACCTTCAACAGATCATGATATTCTGAGAGATATCTTCTTATTCCTTGAATCATTACTCATTCTCTTTTGTGACTTTCTCACATAGGTAATCTTATGCACAGTCTGTAGCCTGCTGTTACCATATACAGATGTATATACACATGCTTAAAAGAATGAAGATTGGAGTATTCTAAGATGAGCTGGCTGCGTCAATACAGCTAAGGTTGTCAAAATGCTACAATGACTTATTAGAGTGACATCAAACTTCTTGATTCCTTACATGCTGAGAAAAAGACCCGGTCTTTTGCCACCTGAATTTAGAAACCCCTTTACAATTTGAGTAATGTCAAATATGAGACACTGTATGAGAAACCTGAGAAAATGGGATCTTAGTGTTGCGTACCAATTTCTCTTTAAGGCCCTCCTTTCCCCTTCTAATACTCTGTATCAGTGCTTCCCAGATATAATTGTGCCTACGTCTGAATGTTTTTCTTAAATATTAGCAAAACTAGTTCCGCAATTTTTTAAAGTAGAATATAAAGGAAAGAAACACTTTCCTCCCACTATGGGCAATTCTTTGTAAAGTTAGCAGGAGCAGGCTTCCTAACAGTTCTAGTCAATCTAAAATAGTGAATATTTCCAAACAAGGATTTTGCTTCATGACATTTAAACAACATGAAAGTCTTGTTAAACTGAACATTTTTCCAGGTTGATATAAGAGTTTCACAATAATTAAGCTGATTTCAGTGAAAGGACATCTCTTCTGGCTAATTATCTCAGGTATTTCACATCAACCAGAAAGGAAGTTACATCAGATAGATATGTATGCACTTGGCTTTACATACAAAGAACTATTTATGCTTTTCTTGAGGAATAACATTTGCAGTGGTTTAAGAGCTTGAAGCTTCAATATGTATTTATAGCATTACCCTCCCCATGCTAGCATAGATCTAGTCAAAGGTCTCAGAAAGAAAACAATTTCAATTTGGAATATGCGTCTATGTTTGATAATAATAACTGAAATGCTTATTTTTCAAAGATGCTCTTTCTAGGTATAGCACATTTGACAATGTCATAGAAATGCTGTTCTTTCTTATTTTTAAACAATCAACTTGTCAGATTTATTTTAAATGGAGTCCACAACATTGTACCAAAATCTGCTCAGTCAGAAGTAGCTTATTAAGCAGATTTAGGTTTGTTTTGGTTTTGTTGTTGTTGCTTTGGGTTTTAATTTATGGAAACAGCACTGATCAGATGATACCATGAATCCTAAACAAATTATGTTACTGGTGCAAAACCTAGGTAGATAGTCTGGAAAGGGATGAAAGTTAAATTTGAGAAGCTACAGAACGAGATAGTTATGCCAGTATTGCCCCTCGTTAACTTCAAAAAAATCAGGATTTATTAGAACTATACTGCATCTATAGGCAATTTCCTTCTGGTCTAAATAATATTCTTTCCCCAAAATTTGGCCTAAGCAGAACCTCCATGTTTTTAACCAGAGATGTAAACATTTCCTACTACCTTAAAATAGATGACGTGAGCCCAGATCCACTGTCCACTGAAACCTGAATCTTTTATTTAAGAGCCCAACCTGAGGAAGCCTGTGGCAGAAGAGAATCCAGAAAGTTATCCCCTACAGAACTATTCCTCTATCTATATCATGAGGATCAAAATTAATTGCTCTGCATTATAGGCTTGTAACTCTGTTTCTCTCTTGTCTGAGACAAAGCAGCCTGATTTATACTCCCAAAATAAAGATCAGATTCTCAAACAGGGTAATTCTACTGATCTTCAATACGAAATACTGAATTAGTCTTTTAGGGATAAGTCCACATCAAGAAACTTACTGTAAAAGACAAGGTATATGGAGATTTCAGTACAATCTCATCTACACTGCTATTATTCACTTTTACTCCCTTGTCAACTGTAATTTCATATTCTGCATTTAGAACTCTGTCATCCCTAGGCATATAAGAATTTAATGTTTTTCACAAAGACTCAATAAACCGTACGTGTTCATGTGTTTATAATGCCACTTCTGTCTCAGACAATATATGTATGCTAATATATTTGGGTTGGAGAGTTTAACTAATCTCTCCAAAGTTCCCACATTCCGTACTTAAACAGCCTTATGGAATCTAGTATTATGGTTGCCTTACAAACAAGTACTTTTAAGTACTTTTATGCATATTAAAAATATCCCTTACTGGTGTATGTTAACCAAACTGTTCTGTGCTGTAAAGAAACCTATTCTTTGTTACTACAGCATGTGTGCTCAGTCTCGTATCAGTCAGGGGATCCATTTCTGTGCAGGCACCACAGAAATCACTGCAGAATTGGAATGTAGTGATACAAAGCAAACTTTCTAGGCAGCTGAAGCCTTTGCATACCAGAACAGAATAGGAATCCCTAAAGAGTAAGTTTTCAAACACAATATTAGAGTACATCTTGAAGTGTAGCTTAGCTAATAGCACAGAGTGAGGTGAACTGATTTTCTTCAGTTATTTAAATCTCATTATTTATGTCCTATTTAATCCCCTTCTCAATTTAAATTGATGTGAAATATAAAACAACCTCTAAATAATTTAGTGCGAAAGAACATACGCACTAATTAAAAGCTAAAACTCAAGACCCAAACACATTATAAACACCTCTTTTTTTTAAGACATCCTTTTTTAAAAATTATTTTATTCTGTTTTGAAGCTGTCTTTTGTTTTGTTTCAGAGGGACAATGAGTTTTTATAGGGTTTTTCCCCAGAGTAAAAAGTGCTTACAAAGAAGCCCTTAGGTTCCAGTTGCTTTGATTTTATGCTACCAAAAAGGGCTTGTGGGTTTTTTTAATGCTGTTGAAATTGTAATTAAATGAATAAAACCTAAATGTTGTATACTTAGCCATGCACTGTGATTTTCCATAATTACAAATTAAAATAAAAGTCATCATGATTATTAATCACTCTCTTTAATTAGAACCCGAGCACTTAAATGCCACCTTGCAAGACATTACCAAGGTTGGACTTTGCTGGCAGATGTCATTGGGAAGGATAGAGAGGGCAGCAGAAAGAGGGTGCATTAATGTAGCAGCACTTTCCATGAGCAGATCCATGTGCCTCAGACATGTAGAAGGCAGTAATTAAAAATAAAAAATCTTCTCCTGTAATTCAGGAATTGCATTACTGTTCACTTCTGTGCCAAATAGATCTTACAACAGATATTCATACATTAAGAGCTGAACCTCTTCTTGGTCTTCAACATTTTTCAGTAAAAGATCTTCCTGAGAACATAATAAATTTAAGTATCATCTAATTAAGATTTTCAATTCCTCTCTATTATCTAGTTTCAAAATTTTAAGAATTGCCCCAAAAAGATTTATGATCTTCTGTTATTCTAACTGAAAGAATATAATCCTTTATTTTCTTACTTTTTCTTCCAGTTTTTAAGGTAGTGTTTTTACCACTCAAAAAACCTGTTTTCTAATGCACCTTAAGACACCTATTTCACATTCTTTCTCAGTGCCATGTATACAGTTCTGCAAGTAGTCAGTACACAATTCCAGAACTTTTTAGTTCTATTCCTCCTCTTTAATTTTTCAATCATAAAATCTATTAATGCATATATTTTTAAATATGAAAAATTAGTCAGTTTCTGATAAAATTGTGATCATTATTTCCAAGAAATAAAGAAATGCTTAAGTAACATTATTCCAAATATCAGTATTCTTGCTTAGCTTCCTCATTAGTAAGAGCATCCTGGAGACAAAGCTCTTCTTGAACCCATTATCATCTATTATCCGAAGTGTTCTCTGACTCTTTCTCTCACACATACACACATAAATTGGTGTCTGCAATTCTCTAACCTATAAAGCCAAATCATATAGAACCTGGCAACACCCTGACTTTATATTGTCAATTTGAGCCTTAGATCTCAAATGCGAGAAGAGACACCTACCATTTTTTATTTAGAGAAGAGTTGCTTTGTAGCTTAATTAAAGCAGTGTCTGACAGTTCAGAAGATGAGAATTTGCTTCTTCTGCAAGGTTTGACAGCATCCCCAGCTAAAATGTGATAATGCAACTTATGCAAGGAATAGTGAAATGTGACATTAAGCCTTAGCCTCCAGCTTTACAGAATTCAGAATTTAATAGCCTTATCTGTCTTTTATTTCCACTAATTTATTTAATAGAAATATATTACTGCCAACTTAATAAGTATATGTATCTAGGATCTTCTAACTGAAATTTTAATATACTTTAAAAGCATGTCTGTAATGAGCTTTAAAACTATTAGTAAACACCAAGAGAATTCTTTTCATACAGTAACCTACTGTACTTTAGACCTATTGTAGGGAGTATGTACACTTTTACAATTAAATATCAACACAGTAGTAATTCAGCTATCATCCAAGTGGCTCAGGAATTTTTCAACAAAAAACAGCAAACAAAACCAAAATAACAACTGAAAGAAAAAAGGAAAAAGGAGAAAAATAAACTTTTTTTTTTTTTTTTTTAATACAGTAAGTACAAATTAAGATTAAATTCTTTGTGGGTCAAACTTATGTTCCAAGTCAAAGAAACTAAGAACTCAGATCACAGATCTAAAACCGTCATTAAAGGGCCAGCTGTGTAAGATAAGTTTCTGCTAGATTCAGAATAGAGAAAAAGTGGCAAGTATGCACCTAACAGTAAGACTCACCTACAACTGAAAGTCAGTTTGTGTCTTGGTCAGGTTATAACGTATTTTACATGGATTCTTGTATCAGCCCTTCAGTGTAACGCAGATAAAAGCAGTGGTGTTTTCCCTCTGGCATGTAGTACAGAAATAAATATGAACTTTCATTCACCCTGGATTATATGAAATGAGAAGAGACATTCTTCACCAGTTTCCATAGAAAGACGATGCATGTCTAAAATTTTAGTCCTTTCAGGTGTCGCTATGAATACCTCCAGGATACACTCTTCCAGAAATAGTGTCATTTACTTCCAACTGACTAAAAAGGATGATATGAAGGAGCTATCCTACAGAATACAGAGTTAATTTTATTTCTTTTCTTTTCTCATTCAGCTAGCTGTCACACTGCATCACTGGAGAGACAAAAGAAAAAAAAAAAAAAGAAAAAAAAAGTTTTTCTGTTATATCTGTTCTCAAAGTAGTTTTGATATTTTTGATATTTTACCATTTTGGTTTTCCTGATTCTGTGATTTTCTAAACTAAGCTTGTGCTCACTTTGAGCTTGCTAGCTGTTGAGGGATGAGTCCTGGAACTCCAGCAAGCACAAAGCATGCTATTCTGTCCTTCCAGAAACAACAAATGGAAATAATGCTGCAGGCAAATCCTCTGGGGTATCTGCCACCCCCACCCCCATAACTCGAGACCCATGGGGAAGAATCTGGGGTTCCTGTCAAGTCTCAAGAATCAATCTCAGGGCCATACCCAGTGCTAAGACACCTGGCAAAATCCAGTGAAGTGTAAAAGGTGGATATATCACCTGGACTACATTTTATCACACTACTAATACCACCTGGCACAGCACAGACATAGTGAATGAGGCCCTGACTCTGCTTATTCCAGCCCCTTCCACAAGAAAACAGCAA
Source organism: Athene cunicularia (assembly GCF_003259725.1). Taxonomy (NCBI): domain Eukaryota; kingdom Metazoa; phylum Chordata; class Aves; order Strigiformes; family Strigidae; genus Athene; species Athene cunicularia. The sequence goes on from NW_020799092.1 coordinate 72,394,863, forward strand.
GTTGTCAGATCACTATGCACTGCAATTCTGGCCAGTCCTAAACTGTCAGGACAAGTAAAGAGTCCATCTTCCTTACTCTCCACCCCTGTGTAGCTTGATGAGCACTAGGAATTAGCCTTGCTTTAAATGCCAGACAGCACACAGACATGTGGCTGTCACTGGAAATACACATACAAATGCTACTGGGTTTTCTCAAAGTTCTTCTTTCTTAACATGCATGGATGGAGAAAGAGGCCAGATATAATGTGAGATTAAATTATAATATATTCACCATAACTGTGTTTTAATGAAATATTTTGTTTATCAGGAAAGCAACTAAGTATAAAAACCATAATGAATCTCCATCCCCTGCTGCATACAATTTCTTGGTAGAAAAGCATCCAGTGAAAATTAAAATGAGACATGGAAGCTGCTCAACAATGCTGAAGGCATGCTCTCTTGCTTCTTTTTATTCAGTAAAAGCTGTCAAAAATCCACATCCTCTGATGTACTTGCATTTAGCATAGCGGCTTGTCGATTATTTATTGCAGAGAGTTCTGTCACACTGGGATTAAGATGTCCTAAAATTCCCAAGAGGGTAATTCATCATAATACAATATAGTGTGTGAATAATGGACACCCACAAAAGTCTCAGCTGACATGATGGAAGTGAATGATAGGTGAATTGGGGTCACAGGCTTGATGTGAAGACATCGGACAATGGGCACCCAGGCTGTCAGTCAAGCCATTAAAAAGGAGAAAATACATGAATATGAAATAGCAAACAAACAGATTGGCTTTTGTTTCCTTGTTCCTAACAGCTCAAAGAAAAATAGATGCTGGAGCTAATGAACACATCCACACTGTGTGCCAGAGCACAGTGGCTGTTGCAGCTTCAAGTCAAAGAGAAATATCCTGTAAATGTTCCAGTTATGGATCAGTAAGGCCAAGTGTGGGGTTTTCTTTCGCTAGTGATAATGTGGTTTATTTCTGCCTTTTTCCACTCCCAACTTACTTATGAGAACTATGGGTCAGTAACAAATAGCGTTTTAAAACAAAGCAAATTTACATCACATATGCTTCCATTTACTACTTTTTTTTTAATACCACAAACCTATAATTCCTGAAAAAAAAGACTAAGCTAATAGCATTAGCACCTGTCAAAAAACCCCAGAAGTTAAATGAAAATCTTGCCTGAGTTCAACCAAGGCTACAAAATTCTTTACGTTCCAGTGAAAAGGACATTTCATAAAAGAGGTCACTTTACAGAGGAAGACAATTTATGTTATTCCACTCCTAACTAATACACAAATGTTTCCATTCAGTAGAATCCTTCTCCCTTTCAAGTGCTTTTGTCCAATAAAAAAATACGTTCTTTATCCTGTTTGCTCTTTCCCACTACCAAGGACAGTAATAAAGAAAGCACTGCAAATATTATGTACAAGTGTTTGTGGGATCCATCTGTTGTTTTATCCCTGTCATCCTGCATCATCCACTTACGTGTTTCAGTGATTTAATCTTTAGTATTAGTAACACATTTACAGATATAGGAAGTCCATATAAAAAAATAATCTTGTGTTAGTGTATAGTCCAGTTTAGTCTAGTCTAGTCTAATCTAGTCTAGTCTTGGAGTGTTCTCAAAACACCTTGTTCTTTCCACACTTGTGTAAATCAGTAGATAAACCAACCAGCTACATGTGTCCATCTGTTACTCCTGTCTTCCAAGTTACTGCAAATTAAACAGAATTCAGTATCAATCAAATGAAGCTGGTAAAACAATTCCCAGCTGTGGCTTCTGCAGCTACCTTGCCTTCAAATATTCCTATATATCAGTCTTACATCAGAGCCTGCCTCCTCAGTCTGCTCTTGCCTGAAGATCCTTTTCAGCAGTATCCACACCATCCTTTCAGCAGTATCCACACCTTCCTCCTACTTCGGCCTGTTACATAGCTCCAGCACTGAAGAACCAGTATGATTTTGCAGAGACAGACACATTGTTTTCAATTTTCAACCACTCACAATTCTCAATCTAAAACAGGAAAAGACCATCAAAGTATACTTTTTCCCTTATATTGAGAAAACTAGATATTTATGAAAAAAATACAGTGTATATCAAAAGTCAAACAGAAAAAAAATACCTGAAAAATGTATTTTCACCCATAAATTCCCCTTCTTCGCTACTGTATTAATGCTATAGCACTCCGCATCATTTTGAAATTCACCCTCTAGACTGACAAAGTATTGGATCAAAGTACTTTCAAATGTCTCTGACAATTTACTTTCTCTCTGCTCAGTAATCCAATTCTCCAAAAACTAAAATGATAGTCCAAATTTTTCAGAAATGTCAATTAGATATTATTTGGTTTCCCATAAGCAACTACCTAAGTGAAATCAAGATAACCACCACAAGTTTGACCATCAAACTGTGGAACTGACTGCTTAAAAAAGGACATTGTATTATTTTTGACACCAGTAGCAGATTTAATATATTTTTGATTATTTATATAGTCTATACAATCTTTCTGTCATTCTGAAGGTGACATTTCTATATATCATTTGGTTTTAGCAACGCAAGTGATGTTTTTAGAAGTTGTATATGACATAAAAACTAGCATAGTTTTATATTATTTTGCCTTCAGTTATACAAATCTGAGTTAATAATTATTTATATTTTTGAAACGTAACTGAAGCAGTCATCTCCAGCTGAATTTCGACTGATGAATGGTGAGCTTACATTCAAGCACATATATATATATATATATATATATGTATATATATATATATATATGTATTTGCAGGTTGGAACATGTCAGAAAATGGAAAAAGACAGATATATATGCCTGACATATGGTAAAATATTCCTGTTAGTAAAGGAAGAAAGGCAATTTTAATGCATATGAGCTTAAAAAGATGCTTTATAAAAAGCCATGTTTGTAATAGCAATGGCTGCATAAACATGAGGCAAGTGAAAAATTCTGTAACTTAATATTAACTTTTTGAATATTTTGTATTTTTATGTGAAAAAAATGTCAATTCTGTGACCACATGGACCTATAAAAACCAAGAACACAACAAGCACTGTGACAAAAATGTGAATCTCCTCAGACGAGATATTAACTTTAATTTGTTCTGGCATCATACACATCACCACACACAAAATAAGTGATGTTAAAGGATCACACAAAATCAAGCAATGCCTGAATTAAATTTACCTTTCCAGGACTCTCTTTTTCATGTGTGTTGATGGTAGCAAGCGGGGCAAAAGAACTACGAAGAAACCTGGATTAGAGCTCTGCTACCTGGTATAAATGGAGCCCAAACCACAGGAAGGAGACTTGAGACTGAAGATATTTCGGGTTTATAGCAGCCTGGTATAATGACCTGATCAGGTATAAGAGTTAAGGCATACTCCAGTACAAACATGTAGACTTGATCTAAAATAAGTAATCTTTTCTGGTTCCTTGTCACCTATTACATTTACACAAGGATAACAACAGGCACATTCAAATGCCATTCCTCCCTGCAGTACTAGATTCTGTTCCAAAAGCACAAGACAGAAAGGCTTCAAATATAAAATCTCAACTGTTTCTAACATGGAGACAAAAATGGTTTGTCTTGTTTTCCAGCTTTGCTCCTGGAAATGAATAAACAACTTTTGTCTAAATTAAAAATAAAAATAAAATAAAATAAAAAAAAAAATCAGCCTGATTCAACTGAAGGGGAAAAGTTCAGAAAAAATGGTTACAATTTCTGATAAAGTAATCAAAAGTAGATTTTTATCATAAAAATAATGGTCAGTACCTAAAACCAGACATGCCTCACTGTAGAAAGACAACTGCAAATTTATTCTGAATTGCTACTTGAATACAGTTAATTGAGATTATAAGGAAGGAATATGCAACAAATATGCACATCTGGTTTTGTCACATTTACCTTCAAAATCTTTACAGTTCCTTTTATTCTCTGAGTAATGCTTTTGTGAGATTTTAACACAAACATCTCATTTCCATCAATTACAGCGTGTTTAAATACTTTATATTTGAAAAATTCTCATTCACAAAGAATTGCATCTGTTATCCTCTGTTCATAGTCATTCTGCCACCTCATGCTCCCAGTGACAAAAACAGGGCTCTTTCTCTCCTTTATTTACCTAGATAAATCCTAAGTAGATTCACTATGTTCAGTGTCATCTTTACATTTCTGCTGTAAATATCATTGTAAGAAGATTCTTACAGTTTTTTAAACACAAATTAGTTGCATTCATAACTAAATCATGAAGAACTATTAGTTAATGGGAAATATGCAAGTCTGTACGGGTTAGAGCAACAGTTGTAGCCTAGAAGCTTCTCTCTAAGAGGGAGGAACCTCCTGACCTAGAATTTGTATCTGCATGACAGTATTTAATACTCTTGTATAGAGTAGCTTTTTTAATCCATTTATATTTTGACATTCACAACAGCCTACAATCTAATTGTGTTCTGGGAAGAAGTACTGAAGTATCTTTTCTTTGTTTTAAAGGAAGCCAACACAATAATTTCATTTGGTGCTTCCTCATTCTTAATACTTTAAAAGACATCAAATAATTTCAAATTCATGTACTCTGTCATTTGTGAAAATATGTATTTCAGTCAGACTTCCACCACAACCTCAGTTCTACTTTTTGCAAGCTGAAGCGTCCAGCCTATCTCCTCTCCTGAGTAAAATCTTGTCTCAGTTTTACAGGAAAGGTCTGCAACAAATAATTACAAGTTTGACTTCTTAACGTGCTGTAAATGGCCATAGAAAATACTTGGGAAGATTTGCCACTCCTAGTCTACCATCTTTATATCTGATAATTCTCTACTTCAAGTTCTCTGAAATCATGTTATTTTCAGAATCGGATATTATTCAACTGGAAGGGCAGTATTTAACCTTCTGGAATGGTGGCTTCGGTTGGCCCTGCTTGAGCAGGGGGGTGGACCAGATGTCCTCCAGATGTCCCTTCCAACCTCAACCGTTCTATGATTCTATGATGTAGCTTCAGGTTAAGAAACTTTGGGTTAGGTATTTATCCTCCTCTAAAAAAGATATAAATAGCACAGACATTGGTGTCCAGACAGCACTCAACTGAATTAAGAAGTCCACTTAAAAGTGAGTGGAATGGCTCACTCAAGTAAATTTAGATATCTATAACTGAAGCTGGATCTCTCCTAGTGTCAATAATAATTCTAGATATAAACCTAGAAACATAAGACTATGCCACTCTGTAAGAATGCATGGGGATTACTTAAATCCCATTTATATTCCCTATGTGGATTCCTAGTTTTGCTCTGGAAACAGATGCATGTCAGATGATAAAGAATGCTGCTATGGAGCTAGAAAGAATAAGAACATGAATGCTGGTGACAAGTATTTGGTTAGGTTTGGATTCTTTAAGGTTATAGCTCTAGGGCAGAATTACAATATTTTAGTCTATTTTCTGTTTTGTGAGTCAAAGAGGTAATATTGATCCATGGCTTCAACATTCACTTTCCCTAACAACATTTGATATTTGTCATTAAGCTGAGACCATTTGTCACTTTCTTTCACTAAAATGAGTCATCTTCTGAACATTTCCTTTGTTGTTTTTAAGGTCTAATATAACTATCGATTTATTGTCAACACATCATCTTCTCTGTTAATGGAATCTATAGACTTTATCCTTCCTCATTCTTTTCTTTAATTGCCATCTATGGAAGTTACAAACAGACATTCTATCTTGTGCTGAACTCTGAAAGGCAACGGGCTGTTATGATAACAATGACATTTATTTATTTTCTTCTCCTGTCTTTGTGTTTAGACATCTTTGCCCTCACGATGGATAATGGTTCCCTCTCTGGAGTTAGAAAAATTTCTTCTTAAGATACTGTTTTGTTTCTTCGGAATATAATGATCTTATCTGTAAGCAGAGAGGCACATTATACTCAATCAATTCCAGACTGATTTCCGATAATTTGTTTGGAAGGGACCTCTGGTGATCATCTGCTCCAGCGCCCTCTTAAAGCAGGGTCAACTTCAAAGTTAGATTGGGTGGCTCAGGGTTATATCCAGCTGGTTTTTTGATTTATCTTAAGGATGGAGATTCCAAAATATGTCTGGATAACCTGGTCCAGTGTTGACCACCCTACTTCTTAGAATTATGTTTCCTAATATCGAAACAGTTTCTCTGTGGTTTCTGGTTAAAATTTTATCCGTTGCCTCTAATCCTTTCTCTTGAAAAGTTCCAACAGAATACTAAAAATGAAAGAATCTGCATTTAAATAAACACTCCCAATTTGTTAAAAATTCACATCAAACAAAAGCATCAAGGAAAGGAAGCTTGTCTCTTCGTGTGTATGTAGACTCTATGGTACCTTCCATAACAGTTGCTTAAGAAATCACATCCCTCTTAACCTCATTCTCAAAATACCCAATGTTATTAAATAAAAGATTAAATTAAAGATTCTTTGATTCTGGACCATTTAAGAAGACAAATTAGTTACATAAGCTATCAAAACCCTACCACTGTAGAAAAAGTAAATGAAGATTTCGCAAGATTTACTAAGAAGTTTCAATAATAACACTATGTTCCTCTTTAAAATTTCAACAAAATTAAAATGTTTGAAATGTGAAAAACATGAAAATAAGGAGAAAAATGGTAAAGTTTTCAATGACAGAGGTTTTCAGTTTATGTCTGTGACCATCTTTCTATTGTAGGAACAGAAATGCATCTACTGTTTATCCCAATTAAGATGTTATGGACAAGTTCCTTGAAATTTCTGTAGAATTTGTATTTTTAATTCAAGGTGGTTTGTTTTTTTTTTTTAAATAAGATATGTATTTTGAACATAATGTTTAAGGTTCTGATACAACACTCGCTGAATCCACCATGTGGATTCATACGAGTTTGAGAACAAGTATATGTACACAGTAATCTGAGTAAACGCATCAAGTTATGTGTAAAATTATGGTAACTATCCCTACTATGGAAAATATTACACATTCATTTTACTGAGAACAAAATTTCCAAATAATTATATCATAGAAGAAATTAATCTATTTTCATTCTTTTATCTCCTATTCACTGCAGAGTCAAAACAAAAATCCTTACAAAAGGCTGTTAATGACACAACATAAGTCCTTTCTGTAGGAAACATGAAGATTTATCATCATTTAATTTCAATATCATAATGAATATTCCCCATGTAGTTTGGATACATGAATACTTTTATTAGTACTTTGGCTTCAACTACACACCACAGGAGAAACAGGCTCTGTAGCATTTTTAAAAATTACACAACTTCTAACAAGCCTATATCTTTCAAAGTAAGGAATTTTAAAAGGGAATGCAGAAAAACTTCCTGGCAAATTTTATCCTGGGTATGTAACTCTTCTGATTTAATATAATTGCTCCCTTATGAAATGCAGTAAATGGTGATATATCAATATATATGCATATATTTCAAAAGTACCAAGCAGTAAAAGTATTTATATAACCTTTTGGGTACACAGTGGAGTTTTTTGTGCGAGATTAGTCAGAATTTACTGGCTATGATACTTAACTAATCTTTTTGATTGCTCCATTTTTTTTGTGTGTAAGAAAATGAATTTAATTCTTCTCTTACAGGTAGGTTTAATGTTCTTGTCTTACAGGTAGGTTTCTTGTAATGCACTAAGAAATGCAGGTCAGTAGTAGAGCTGGGGGGGAAACTGCCTTCTCAATGCACCCATGTTCCAAGGCTTACATCTGCCTAGGATCTTGATAATTAGGTAGTCTGCAAAAGGGTTCTGTAAGATGGGATAATACGATGTCAATAAAAAGGGATTCAATAGCTCAGTTCCTCAGCCTGCATGAGAGTTGCAAGCATTTTACTCTCAAGTCATGAGAGAACTGGCAGCAAGGCAGTAAAAAAAGGAAACGCTTCTTCTAAAGGCAACTTATTCCATAACTTATCATGACAGGATTCACATTCTAAATCATTATATTAAAATACCTTATTAAAAGAAAAACCCAATACAAAATAAATGAAGAAATTACAAATTTCAATCCATATTTCATGCTGTGAAAACAGGAACTCAAGAGATGCATATTTTATGAATACAGCAATAAAAGTAGAGCCAGTTTTCCATATTCATGAAAATATTTATCATATTCATCTTCAGCAAAATGTAAATTCTCCCTATCACATTGTGTAACATGCTATAAAGGGAGAAAAGTAAAGGCTTTTCTTTACGTGACCGTTTGTTCATCTAGTTTATCTGGGCAATCCAGCCTTTTTCCTCTTCATGTTACTGTATTAGGTTATTTCACCCTTCCAATCTATTCTCAGCCTCATGTGTGCAACTATTGACTGGCAGCAGTAGCCTTTCAAGCAGACTCTGTGGAGTTATTTGAAACATTTAATGACAGTAAATTGCTTATAAGTCAGTTTTACCTAATAATTGACCTCAACGGTATGGTTAAACATTTTTTGACTTTGCCTTGGGACTCCTAGCTGCCCAGCACATTCAATTATTGCCTCTAATAGGTGCTTAACTAATAATATGTGAAAGGATTTGACACTTTAAAAGGAAAGTGACGAAGAAACTGCTGCTTTTAATGTGGCAGCTCTCACAGCCACACACGGCATCTCCACTCTGGGGTTCTTCAGCTAGTGAGCAACCATCATCTGCATGTGGAGAGCCAAAATGCATCAGTCTAAGGACCCAAATTCTCATTTCTGGATGCTGTTTTCAGGCTGAACTGATAGGGTTTCCTCTCAATGCCATGCCACTTGAACACGTGAGGAAAGTCATTCCTGCAGATGTACTCGCTCTCTGTGAATTTAAACTCCTCTTCTTATGAAACATCAGCCATGATAAGAAATAACTTCCAAAGGAAGGTAATACATTGGCTAAAAGCCTGCTTTTTTAGGGAGACCTCTCCATTTCACAACGGATTTCAGCTTTTTAAATGTTCTCCCACTCAAGGTACAAGTCAGCTACAAATTGATTGGTTACAATAAATTCCCTTACCATCTGAATATCGCATAACTGACTGTGAGCTTTCCTCTGAAAAAGCTGGTACCAGTCACTGACGGAGACAGGATTCTACAAAGAACAACCATTGGCCTCACTCAAGATTGGCAACTGCTACACTGTGGTTCAGACACGTCTTAGCCCGGCACTCAGAGGTCTCCACTGCACTCCTGTTTTAGGACAAATGGCCCAATCCATCATAGCAAAGGAATATTCCTTTCCTTGATGAACAACTAAATGTTGTGGATGGTGGAAACACCATTCTCCTTTCTCTTAGGAGTTGCACACATTGTCAGTGCAATCTCACTTCTACCAGACTGTTTGCTTATCCTGAAAAGTTTGGTATTTTCTTTTGTTGCTTTGTCTTATTTTCATGTGCCACTAACAGGCAGCGCTGCTGCAGAAGCTGCTAGTCAGAGCCCAAATTAATTGTATTTCTCTATTCCTCACTTGAGACACAGTAATAACATGCAAAATGGAAATACCAATGCTCTTGTAACCCAATCACCAGCCTGTCAGATGTAGAAGTTTGCTGCTCCTGTTCAACCTTTCCCTTTCTAAATCCCCTAAACAAGCCCCAGCAGCACAGTCATCTGCCATCCACTATTCAAAGATAGAAAGTTCCTGAATCAAAGCAGTCCAGGAGAAGACTTTTGACACCTGTGTATGCTGCTGTATTCACAAACCTTTTCATTTATGGCACTCTCAAATTATGCAAATTAGCTGATGCTGAAATGCATCTAGAATATAAATTTCACGAACACTCCATAGGAGAAATATCCCAGTTCCACTGGGGATAATCCACAAAAAGATTACTTTTTGCACTATTAATCCTCTCAATTAACTGAGCTACTCATTCTTCAGATAATGGAAGCTGTTGCTCCTTTGAACCTCGGAGAAAGGCACCAACAATGTGACTCCTGTCAAATACTCACTGTGTTAAAAATCCTCCTATTAGGAATCAAAGCAGAAAAGATTGCATAAAACTAGATTTGGCTGCTGAAAAAAATATTTCAATTCTAAATGGAAATGTAGTCAAAACCAGCCCACTTGTATGGATCTTTGAGATTCCTGTAATTATCTGTAAGGCAAAAAAAACACCAAAAAAACCCACAAAAAAAACCAGCTGAGAATAATGTCCGAGAGGAGAAAAGAGAACTGAGTTACCTGTCACTTTTGAGTGCTTGCACCAAATTCCAGTTGAGAGAAGATGAGTTAATTTTCATTTGGAAGCAAAGATAACTATCATAACTATACACACTGATATATTTATCAATATTATCATTATAGTATTTCACACAGCGTTTTTTACTTGTGTCCCTTCCTCAAGTTTTTTTCACTGAAGAATTTAATTTTCAGGTCCATCTGGTACAGCAGAGTGTTGTGCACATAAAATAGTACTCAAATGTAACAAAAACAACAACAATGCCTCGATGTGCCCTTTATGTACTAATCTTTGCTTTAACATAGTTGGGCTCTTTATCACGGTCTATTCTTTGTCATTTTTTTATTCATCTAATGGCATTTATAAGGATCTGATTTGAAGTCAGAAAAGATTGTTTCAAGAGTACGGCACAACTGGATAGTTAATTTATTCAAAAGAGAAAACAGAATATATGAATGAACAAGTGCTATGTAGACACTGCATTTATCCTATTCTTTTTAATCTTCTTTACAATGTATATACATACAATAAATATTTTAGGAAATTAATCATCATCACTGTGTGTCAAACATAGCTGTTTCTACAAGCTTCTACATAAAAACCAGAATCAAGCCATGCTACAGAAACTGATCCAGTTCTATTTATTATATACTTCCCAATATTTGGAAGAATCATGTTCAGTTTTTAACAATATATATCTGAGCCTAATTCTAACCTGCTTATTCCGTTGGAACATATTGATTCCACAACTTTTGGCAGTAAACTGCAAATCCCCCTAGAAATAGCCATTAGGCTGAATAATAAATCAGTGTCTTGACAATAGCATTGTATACCCATCACAGTAGAAAGCAGCTGCAGATGACTTTCAGAGTCTGCCAATATGGCCACAGTTATTTGAAACAAGCAATGAAACCAACCCACACAACCGAGATGGACCGATCTCTGACAGACCAGCCTGAGGACCTCGACTTTTACAGTAAGAATGCTTTTCTCAATAATAGGCAATGTAACAGAACTGTCTCTTTTTAACTTGGACAACGAATAAAAAAAGACAGTAAAACAGACTGGAGGAGTAGGAAGGAGAGGAAAAGTGATTTTCCTTAGCCTTAGCAATGCTCTAAATTCCAATACAGAACAGTCTGAGTGGTACTAGCTCCCCAGGGCTTGCACACAATGATGGTGTGGGACACTGACAGTCTGAAAACCTCTGTTCTGCAGTCTGAAGCTCCCTTGCCAAGTTCTCCATGACTGAAAGGTTTTGTGATTTTTCTTTTTAACACCTCTCTGTTCTGCAGAGGTGTGTTTCTGACTCTCCATCTGAAGTCCATATGGTTTAAGCACACTCTTACACATAATCCCATTCCTTCCTAGGAAACAGGTCTTGAAATCAGGATGAAATACAACACTTAATCCTATATTGTCATTTCTTTTGAGAAGGAGAGGTATGTTCATTCTGTATATACAGGGCCCATAGTACATGTTGGACATTCGGTCCCCTGAATATTCAACAATGAAGCTTTATAATCATAAAGAACAATTCCACACTTCCATTGACCATGTGACATAGTCTACTGTCTTACTTATTCTGACTACCACATACAGTATTTACTATAACCAGGAATGGTTTGATCCACTCTATCATACTGCTCACATCTTGTTTGGCCCTGCCACATTCCTACTGGCACTATCGCCACTTTCTGTTTCTCTGTGTTAAGGACCCAATTTTCTTCTTTAGCTGGAAATTGCTGTCAGTGTAATGAATTACTTGCAATGCATGCACTTAATACTGTAATCTCAGTAAGTCACTGCTGTATCTTGCACATCTCAAGGAAAAAAAAAAAAGTATAAAACCCACCACTGATAGGGAAAAAACACTTAACAGTCTCCCATTATGAGATGTAAAGAAAATCAGCACAGCTTACTTGTGCCTAAAGAATGTGCCATCAGTCCTTAGTGATTCTCTATTCACAGCAGGTACCATGTATTATACATCCAGTTTGAAGCATCTGTCGATACCTCAGGCTGCAGCGAAGCGCCTGCAGTTTATTGGTGAGCCCTGGCTGGAAGGGTTCTCTAGGGAAGCTCAGATATTACAGGCTCATGCTAAAAATGCTACTGGAAAAAAATATTTCTTTGGCTTGGTTGTAATATTAAAAAGTGATGCCTGACCAGTAATTAAAGAAGCTGCCAGATAACACAAAATGTGTTGGTCTAGTTAATGTATGCAGATGTCACTACAGAGAGTGATCTCATAAACGAAACAGGAAACAAAGCACTAGCACAACAAATTAACCTTTATGTCTGTGAGCAATGAACAGGGAGAGGATGTTTGTGTGTTGTTTGTTTGTTTTATTTTTTTTTAAATGAAGTCACTCAAAGATCTTAATACTTTTGACAAACAGGGTTTGTCATTTGGGTTTCTGACCCCCAGATGCTCCACGGCTGCTGTATACCTGCCATTAATCTCATTTCTATATTTGAGTACTGTGTCTTCTTACTGTAAAACAGTTTACTGTGCTCGGTGCTGTATAAACACTGTGTTATTAGTCTGTGTCTGTCAGCATTTCACTCAGATGTCACATCATGCAAAAATGTTTATATTAGTCTACCAGCCGTGCTTTTGCATAACACACCTGCCACGATGTTCCCTGCTTAGTAATGCAATGCTCCAGGAATGCCTCCTGGATTTAAAATTAAAGAAAACAAATGTTTAAAAAAATAATATCACTACATCTCAACAGGCAGCCATGCTTCTGCTTCCGTAATAGGTGAATGAATCATAGAAAACCAGAGTGATCTTTAGTACTGTGGTTAAAATTAATTGGGTAATTTGGGGTAGGATATGAAGGAACTTCTGTTTTCCTAAAAACAAATCCAGGATCTGGCATCCCAATGAGTGCAGATCAATACTTGTCAGAATTATAAACTGGAAAGTTTGCAAGTGTTGCTGCATATATACTAATATTGGGGTTCTTTTGAAACTTTGCTAAGCTACCTGACTTTCACAACCTTCAGCTGTTAATTCTTTAGGTTAATTACAGAATTCATCTATGAATATTCTGGAAACAGTCATATGAAATAAATAATAAGTCTCATGTAAATCATTCCTAGGTGCTTTTTGAGGAGACAAGACTTTTCAACCAATATATCATTACTGTCTGCCTTGTCAACTCTTCTTAGTTCATGCATTATTTACCTGCTAAACCATGGTGACAGTGCTGGAGCAATAACGCTCTGTTTTGAACCTCCAGCTGCCATCTATGCAAAACAGGTTGAATGCCAGAAATATGAAATATTCATGCTTTCACCTTTTTTTGTAACTGACAACAACCTAATGCATAGGTGACTATAAAGGCTCAGTATTTTGGTCATTCATTTACCTCTTCCACTCAGAATATCAAAAAAGACTGAAAGGCAACACAGATAGCATTATTTTCTTGATAGCATCTCTTGATATTGGGATTAGTCTTTATTTTACAGATTAATTTATTCTCATTATTCTTGTTATTAATTTAATTCAACTAGTCTTTATTTCTCTGAATGAGTCAACCTTTGGTTTTTAGACAAAAAGATGTAACATTTGCTTGTAACCTGACTACCAGATACCAGATTAAAAAAATTCTGAGATGTACAGATCTCATCACGGTGAGTGAGAGTTTCATCGGGTTTAGTATTTACCTTGTCAGTAATGTCTCACAGAACACTGAGCAATCAAAATCTAACTTCCCTTAGACTTTGTTAGCATCATTCCCATTTTCTCCTTTCTCCCTAGTAAGACATTTCTTTCTGGAATTCATTGCGTCACAGACAGCTTCAGCAAAATAGCAGAGGATGACAGATATCTATGAAGTTGCATATGTGTATATGTGTGTACCATGAAAGTAATAGCTTTATTTTTGAGCATATCCCTCTCACCTTGAAATAAATATTTATATATTTCTAATAATATTTTACAAGTTTTTTTTCTTCATATGAATGAAAAATTTATATTGAACTTTTAGTTGACATTAAAATTGAGACGATGATATGCTTACCCCATTGTCAGTGAAAGTAACGTAGTTGATTCATACAAAAGGCTTCTTTGTAACGCGGTGATACAAAGCCTACATTTAGTCTTCATTGTTTCCTAAGTTTTGGAACTGATAGTATTGTGGACGTGTAATATACTCGTGTTTGTTTCTTATACTAAACTGTACAAACAGAACAGGCACCATGCTCTATTCTAATTTAGTAAAGTGCTTTGGGTATGCTGCTAGAGTGGTTTTAGTAAAGTTTTCATCTTCTAGGGAAGTCTCACAATTCCCTACTTGAACACAGACATAATAGAATAAAATGTACAAGAAAAAAACACCTCACATAAAGTGAGTTTAAATTTATAAGTGCACTATCTGATATTTTTTTAGAAACGCTGAAAGATCTCTTTTAGTATTTCCTAAGCAGTAAAGGATCATATAATTACCAGTTCCTACCAACCTCAATGTCAGAAGTGTCAGACAGATTTACTGAATCACTCTGATTTCATTTACCCCCAAATGTCCCATTTTAAACTGTCATACAAAATTTATCCAGTTACTCTCACAAAGTGTTGGTACTCTTACAGGAGCTGTCAAGGTTTAAGAATGTCAAACACAAGTCTGTAAAGAAATATTCTTCTTGGAGATACTTTGTAAATTATACCTTTCTTGTTTTCTCTAAGCTAACAACATTTCTGAAAGCAATGGAATGGTCAATGATCAAATAAGAACATATTCTACTATATATACTTAAAATGCTTAAGTTTGTTATACTGTAAATAGTCCCACTCTTAGGCTCAAGTCCTTTCTTGCTCCACCAAGAAACTAATTTTCTGAAATCCTTTCACATCACGGTAGTTCTCTGCTGTTGCACTAGCTAAGCTCTGCACATGGTCACATTCAGAAGTGACTAAGAGGTCATGACAGTCCTTTCCCCTTCATATTCCTACTATGGTAGGAAAATGTCATCAGAACTATGAGCAGCTGAGGAGAGGATTTTATACTTCCTTGGTCCTCAAACTGACAAAAGCACTTCTGTTAGGGAGAAGTAAAAGCAAAATGGATGATAGTGAGGAAGCTCGCTAGGCCAGAAGAGACTAAGAACAAAATTTCAGTGGTAATCAATGAAGTACTGAGGTAATAAGAGAAAGCTTGGGAAGGTTAGACAAATAGATATAATTCAAAACTGCAGATTAAAAAGCAGGAAAGGTTTAAAAAACTGAGTGACCAAACTGAAAGCTGGGAGGAGGAAGGTTCACAAATAAACTACTGGTAATTTTCAGTATTTACTAATTTTATATCTGGGACAAAAGTCAGTGATTTATTTCCCAGTCAATACCATCTGAAACACAAAAAATAAATTAATAGAATTTAATTATTCTAGATCGGATTTTAAACAATAAAATGACTGCAGGTATCTACAGAAATATGATAATGCAGACCCAATAGTAACATACCAGTTAGCATGCACCAGAAAATAAAACCCGTCTGCAATAACCACAGTGCATCTTCATTTATTTCAGTAAGTATTTTAAGAAAATTCATGAGACATAAGTCTGATAACAAATTCACACAAAGTTTAAACATTCAGCAGTAAAAGGCTATTGAGTACATTTAAACTGACTGAGTGAATACATTTCACATAGATCTGAAGCTGTCTCCATCTCAGAACAACTTGTTACTATTTACTTATCCACAAGGCCATCTGCTCTACTCGCTGCTCTGTATCCTCAGCATGACAAAACTAACCAAGATTTACAATGACAAATGAGACCTAGTTCCACACCAAAGATATTTAACTGAAAATTCAGAATTCCCAGTGGACAGCAGAAATTAAAAGCTTTCTGGTGGCATCAGTATTGCATTCAACTGAAGGTGTTTACAAAATGCAGGTACGCTGTGGGGGTAACTTGGAGACAGACACCGTTACTGTACTGGCCTCAACTAGCATCACTCATCCAAAGCTCACTTCTCTGGCTCCTGCTGGAAAAAAACATTTATGTCATGTTTAATTTTCTAATATAACTAGTTCTATTGATACGATTAGCATTAGTTATATACTTAAAAAAACTATTTGCTGGACTAGCACTAAACATTCAAAATTGTGCTGCGTCCTAAAGGAATATCTCAACTAACAGAAAACACTAACCAGTCACATGCTCACATACAATTTTTTTTTATCTTACACTCACATTATTTAACTTATATCCCCTTATTTTCTACTGTATTGGGTTTGCATGTCAAGGTTTCAGCTACAGGGGTGGCCTCTGTGAGAAGCTATTAGAAGCTTCCCCCATGTCCGATGGAGCCAATGCTAGATGGCTCCAAGTCAGACCCACAGACCCACAGGCCAAGGCTGAGCCCATCAGTGACAGTGGTAGCACCTCTGGGATATTTAAGAAAGGGGGAAAAAAACATATGCAATTGCAGTCAGAGAGAGGAGTGAGAATATGTGAGTGAAACAGCCCTGCAGCCCCCGGGTGAGTGAAGCAGGAGGGCAGGAGGTGCTCCAGGCCCGGAGCAGAGGTTCCCCCCAGCCCGTGGGCAGCCCATGGGGAGGCAGCTGTGCCCTGCGCCCAGGGAGGGGAACGGAGGAGCAGATCTCCACCTGCAGCCCGGGGAGGGCCCCACGCTGGGGCAGGGGGTGCCCCAAGGAGGCTGTGGCTGTGGGAAGCCCACGCTGGAGCAGGCTCCTGGCAGCACCTGTGGCCCCGTGGGGAGAGGAGCCCACGTTGGAGAAGTTTGTGAAGAGCTGCAGCCCCTGGGAAGGACTCGCATTAAAGAAGTTACTGGAGGACTGTCTGCTGTGGGAGGGACCCCACACTGGAGCAGTGGAGGAGTCCTTCCCCGGAGGAGGAAGGAGTGGCAGAAACAACAGGTGATGAACTGACCAGAGCCCCCATTTCCCACCCCCTGCACCACTCAGGGGGAAGGAGGTAGAGAAATCAAGGGTGATGTTGAGCCCGGGAAGAAGGGAATAAGTGGGGTGAAGGCATTTTGAGGTTTGGTTTCATTTCTCATTATCCTGCTCAGATTTGACAGTCAATAAATTAAACTAATTTCCCCAAGTAAAGTCTGTTTCACCCATGACAGTAAGTGCTGAGTGACCTCCCTGTCCTTATTTCAACCTACGAGCTTTTCGTTGTATTTTCTCCCCCCTGTCCAGCTGAGGAGGGAAGTGATAGAGCAGCTTTGGTGGGCATCTGGTGTCCAGCCAGGGTCAACCCACCAAAATTTCAAAGAGACTCCTTAACTAGAAGGTGTTTTCAAATTCCATTTAATGCCATTACTTTAATACTCATATTGGAAATAAATTATTACCAGCTATACAATGTATGCTCTTGCACAGAAAACGTCACTTAGCCAGTTAAGAGGCACAAGGAGCATTACGCGACTTAAGTTGTCATTCACAAAGCAAGTTCTTCTATCTGCCCATTTCCAAACTACTCACATACAAAAATACATGTCTTTATGCACATATTTAGTAAATGCATACTCAGGGGTGCTTGTTCTTCAACATGCTTATGAATAGAAACAGTTATTTACATATTTGAAATGAATAATTCAGTAACGATACTCAACAAATTGGGCCTGTTTAACTTCTATGAATCGCAAATCTAAACTAACTGAAGGCCAAAACCAGAAACCTAAAGCTTGTTAAAATATATTTCAAGAAATTATACAAAGCCAAACAGCAACCAAATCTAGACAATTTAATATGAAAATCATATTCTTCATATAAACATAACCAAGAAGAATAAATAGCCTGCTAGTAAACAACACAGACTGCACCTTGTGGCAAGTCACTCACAAACGTAACCAGATGTGAATGTAAAAGTGCCTCTGCCTTTTTCCATCTATACATAAAAAAACGTTGCAAAGATAAGAATGCAAAAATTAGGAAACAGCAGAACTGAGGCTGCCCATTTAATGAAACTTCTTCCCTCTTGGGACCATATGCAGTCTGTAATTAAATGGTCACAGTTTCAAGTCTCTTACCAGACCAATTAGACAAGATGGGTAGAACTCATACTTCATTTCAGCTTCAGTGTTTAATATATGGGGGTTTGCCCTACTGTGGCATTCAGACCTGTTTTGCATGTAGAATCCTCTTGTGCCGATTAGAAGGTGCAATATATCTGATACAGTAAAATGCCAAAAATTCCCTTATTCTTTGGTAATACTGAATGAAATTATTGGAAAAAAAAATACAGCTACATTTTTACTAACATACATATATATAGAGTTAATATATATTTTATAAGATATTATTTATATATTTATAAGAAATCAGGGGCCACTCCTGTTTAACATCTTTATGGATGATCTGGACGAGGGGATCGAGTGCACCCTCAGTCAGTTTGCAGGTGACACCCAGTTGGGTGGGAGTGTTGATCTGCTCGAGGGTGGGGAGGCTCTGCAGAGAGACCTGGACAGGCTGGAGCCATGGGCTGAGCCCAACTGGGGGAGTTTCCATAAGGGCAAATGCCGGGGGCTGCCCTTGGGCCACAACAACCCCCAGCAGCGCTACAGGCTTGGGGAGGAGTGGCTGGAGAGCTGCCAGTCAGAGAGGGACCTGGGGGTGTGATTGACAGCCGGCTGGACAGGAGCCAGCAGTGTGCCCAGGTGGCCAAGAAGGCCAATGGCATCCTGGCTTGTGTCAGCAATAGCGTGGCCAGCAGGGACAGGGAAGGGATCTGAGCCCTGTACTCGGCACTGGTGAGGCCGCCCCTCGATTCCTGTGTTCAGTTTTGGGCCCCTCACTACAAAAAGGACATTGAATGACTCGACCGTGTCCAGAGAAGGGAACGGAGCTGGTGCAGGGTCTGGAGCACAGGTCGTACGGGGAGCGGCTGAGGGAACTGGGGGGGTTTAGTCTGGAGAAGAGGAGGCTGAGGGGAGACCTCATCGCCCTCTACAGCTCCCTGACAGGAGGGTGCAGAGAGCTGGGGATGAGTCTCTTTAGCCTAGTAGAAAGCAACAGGACAAGAGGAAATGTCCTCAAGTTGCGCCAGGGAAGGTTTAGGCTGGATATTAGGGAGCATTTCTTTCCAGAAGGGGTTGTTAGGTGTTGGAATGGGCTGCCCAGGGAGGTGGTGGAGTCCCCATCCCTGGAGGGGTTTAAGAGTCGGGTTGATTTAGAGCTTAAGGATATGCTGTAGGTGGGAACTGTGCTAGGCAAACAGTTGGACTTAATGATCTCCAGGGTCCTTTCCAACCTAGATGATTCTGTGATTCTGATTCTGTGAGATAGTAGATTTTTTGTTCTACTCAATTTTCTTCCATACTATACATTGAGATAGGCACAGAAAATCACAAGTGTCATGCCAATCTATAAATCATACTATTCTATTGTAGACTATCGTAGGTGAACTACTAAAGGAGAGCAAGCAATAGGCATAATCTGATTATTCACTTCTGCAAGCTTCTTTCTGTCTTACTTCAAGCAGCGTCAGGTGTAACCTGTGACTTCAACCTGTAATGTGCCAAGGTTCTATCACATCTTTAATATAACCTTAATTTCTTTCACTCTAATTTACTATTTGATCTTAGACATGGAGATAATTATACTAGAGAAGAAAACAAATGGTTGTTAATTAAATAAACATAGTACAGGTACACTAATACACATAAATGTTAGCAAAGCAGTTATTTTTTAAATATGTATGTTGACATATGGATTGGGATGGAATAACAAGTAAATTATAAAAGACAATAAAATAACCTCTTTCTTACTGTATTATCTTCAAAACATGTAACTTCATAACATTGCCCTTGGACTTGATGTTCTGATGCATTATTTAAGCAAGGAGATTTCCCTAGTAACTCTAAAAGTTATTAATACATGATCTCATTATTTAATCAGTTTTTGTTTCAAAATACAGTCATCCATTATATGTCTCATTATATAACAATCAGAAGAGTAACAGATAATAACAAAAAGAGAAAATCACATTAGCATTCAAAGCTTTGTTGATTTTCTTAATTGCTAATAATTGTAGATTTTTGTGTAGGAATAGTAACTAATTAAAAAAAAAATATGTCTGCACAAAGTTGAATGAAACCTTAAAATATTTTGGCTGAGAATTGTAAATATAAATGGATCAGAATATTCCATGACAAATCTTCTAGCTTGCTACAATAATAACAAGGGACGTGGGGATGGTAAGAAAACAGGCAGAACTACACAGGGAGATACTAAATTATAAGTCCTCCCATTTCAACAAGCCACTGCCTCATTTACATCTCCTATCAAACTGTAGATCTGAACATAGACATGCGGCTCACTGGGCATTAAATAAATTCATCTGTGTTAAGAGATTAACACCTTCTTCCTTCATCCATTATCACTGATGATGGGCTAGGGATCTGACTGACAGAACAATGCTCAAATAGGGTAATCACCTGAAAAGAAAACGTTAAATTCTCTATTTATTGATATCTCAATTTCATATTCATTACCACTGGGTTAGGGGAAGTTTGCACCAGATATCCTCACGAGTTCCCTTCCACCCTAAGTTATTCCATGTTGGTAAGAAAGGCAAAGATGTATGTGGCAAATGCAACTTTAAATATCTAAAGCTTTTGAGTATGATCAAAGTTGAAAAATAGTGACTAGGCAAAGGTAGTACTTTCTCTATGTATGTCAGAAACTGAATTTCTATCTTAACTATATGTCATATAAAACCAATGAAGTATTCTCTCTGGGATATATAAAATAGTAACATTTGTCAAATTTACATAAACACTGAAGTCTGTGTAACATCAGAGTCAAGAAATCCTTCCTCAGTCTGACTTTCAGGGAGATCACTAGTCCTAACAAATATTTGTGCTTCACACTTTACAATAGAAGCAATGCAAAGCAATGGAAAATACAGGGCAAACCATCTTCAGTTTTTCATACTTTTGAACATTCCTCTTCCTGCAAAGAGTGACGCGTAAAGGAAGCTAGAATAAATTTTACAAACCATTTTCAAATCCATATCTTCTTGATATAAAATCAATAAGAGTTCTTAAGCAGTTACTAGGTAGAGCCAAAATCATTTGGAATTTTACAACAGTTGTTCATCTGATGCCTAAATGAAAATGATACAGCTTTAGAAAAAAACCCATAACTTCCAATTTTATTGCAACGGCTATTTTATTCAATAACATTTATTTCAGATAAGGGTAACACCATTATCCTCCAGTACTCCAGGTTAAATCCTATACAGGAGTCTTTTCTTCCTCAGTGCAATGAACCTTCCCATTACAGAAGCATCACATAGCAGATCCTACAGCGTGGTGCATCAAGCCCTGACAGCAATAGCTTCCCATTTTCCTATTAGTATCTACTGTCCTATTTCCAAGTGCCACAACAGACACCAAAATGTTGTGTGTTCAATACACTGCTGACTTCTACATTTCCATATTTTTTCACACAAGCTAGACCAGGATAGGGGACAAAGGAGCAGGAAAGACATGGTATGCATGCAGATGGTTTGACACACAAATATTTTAATTAGTCAGCTACTCAAATCCAGATCTTGGCAATGCATAGGAGAATAATTATGAAAGTGAAATTAAGCTAGACAGTGTGTAAGCACTACAGGAACATGTGGCATGGTTTATGATGCACGAAGGACCAAATTGAGATACTAGGGGAGGAAATTAGCCCAGATAATTAATGACATTGTTCCAGAACTCAAGAAGCATGGAGATGAAGTGGCTTTCAGCCAAATAAACCTGGTTTATCCACCATATAGCTTTCCCAAACATGTTTTCCTTTTTTATATATACTGGCAGCATGACAGCTTTGGAAAAAGTAAATACAATTGTTGTTTTAACAGCAAGCTTTATGATAAAATTATTCTTTTAGATAATTGTTTCTCAGTAACATTAAACAGTAGAGAAAATGGTGATATTCTGTTGGTAAGGAAGATGCTTTGTTCTGCAGGTCAGTTCCATGTATTCCTTTAATTTTATAAATATCTAGGTAGCAAATCTAATGGTGAAGAAATTGTTTAAGAGGTAAGCAAGCTAATTTTTTCTTCTTATGTTTTTACGCCTTAAAAAAACAAAACAAAAAAAAACAAACAAAAAAAAACAAACACCATGAATGGTCCATCTACAGAACCCACTGACAGCAGAAGAGCAGCTCTCTTGTTTCAAATCCTGCCCTTGGTAAGATGCTACTAAGGATGATATTGTCCAGCCTTCAGGCTATGTGATCAAGGAAGGAAGACGAGGGTGAGCATCTGTAACTGCATAGTCACTGTAACATAGAGTACCCCTGCTTCTGTAATTTTACTGTCTAGTTTACTTTTATTCTTCCATCAATACAAGAAAAGAACATAATGAAAAGCTGCTCTCTGAACCACCAGTTTTCCCAAAGGGGTAAACTGGTGACTTTAGTCTGTGTTCAGATTATCAACACAACTGTGAAGCATCTGCTGTGAAGCAACTCTGTTGAACAATCAGATTTACAGTTTTCTGAGCATTTTGTTTATTCAACTTGCATGGATTTAGAGGACAAAGGGAGACTTTAATGCTGACTTTTTGCCATCCAAAGAAAACTGGTGTAAGATTAAAAATCACCTTGTACAAAACAAGTAGTTAAAAATTGGAGATTTCAAGTGCGTGGCTACCAATGTATTTCATGAATTGATAATCCTTCTTTTAACAAGGAGCAGTTATACCACCTTGGACTCAGAATATTCGTTTTCAGTATTACTCTACAAAGACATCAAGAAATGCTCTAACACTGACACTTGTGTTAAGAGATACTTTATGTTAATATGTCCTTAATAACACTGGCTTTAATAAATGCACACGATTGCCGTATGTCATTTTCTTAAGGCTTTTCTTTAAACAGTGCTTCTTGCCCACTGAAAGGAAATCTTGGGGTTCAGTCATGTTTATGCAGTGATGATGAAGATATCAGGGACAATGAGCATGTGACTATTGTAGGGAAAAGTCTGAAGACAGGGTCCCACAGGAAAATAGAAAATAAAAACAAAAGAAAACAAAACAACTCAAAATAAAAAAAAAAAAATAACTATTCTATGTTAATTTAGTTGCATAAAGGGGATGCAGGGGTTGGTTTGGGGTTTTTTAATTTCTTTTAATTTTTTTAGCTTCATTTTGACCAGAGCTATATTTCATTTATCATAAGCATATGGACTAATATCTGATAGTTTTTGATTACATGAACTAGGATAATTTTTGACAAGATAAGCTATTTTTACAATGATTATATTTATGATGATGAAGTATTAACTTTTGT
Source organism: Athene cunicularia (assembly GCF_003259725.1). Classification (NCBI taxonomy): domain Eukaryota; kingdom Metazoa; phylum Chordata; class Aves; order Strigiformes; family Strigidae; genus Athene; species Athene cunicularia. Next base: position 72,418,300 of record NW_020799092.1, read on the forward strand.
CTTAAACTTTTTTTGAGTGCTTTAGCACCATTGAGTTAATGCAGTTTAAAAATACATATATTTGTTTGCCTACAATATTTATCAAATGAAATGAATCTCATGACAAATGAGGATAGCTGCAACAATAGCCTCAATTCAGAGCCAGAACCAACACTGCAGATGTATTAAGCCTAATGAAACAGGCTTAATAAAAGCTTAATCAGACACTCATAAAATATTATGCAAACAGAACCAAGCATAAATTGATATTGTGGCTTAGGAACTAAAATACTAATTATAAATAAAATTCCCTGTCACCACAGGATTTTTATTCAGCTGTAATAAAACCAGACACACTACTTATCCGTGACAACTAAAAATGAAAAGGAAGATGCTTTGTTTTCTGAGAAATCTAACATTTCTTGTCCACACTTTGTCTCCAAGCTATTCTTTTCTATTCTTTTATTATCTCATTAAAAAATTCCAGTTTCTTCCTAATTTGTTACCTCCTAACTTGTTATCTCCTCTGGCATTTGATGCTCTTCACAGACTGTCATAACAGGATACATTGCTCATTCACTTTCTTTATGAAATACAAGATTTTCTGTGTTGTTCATTTTATGACCAAGGCATATAAAAATAAGAAATTTACCTAGTAGCAATTATATTTGTTGCTGATTAAACAACAAAAAAAGGGCTTTTAATGAGCCTGTCAACTCTTCAGCCTTTAATAATTGGTTCTTAATAAATTTGACAGAGAAATGTGAGCTAAGTAAATAAAATTTAAACTTAGCTCTTCCTCAGTTAAGATCAGGTGATGTAAGGCTGATAAAACAGTGGAAGCACAGCTCCAGTAAATAACATATGCTCATAGTGAGAAGAAACTGCATATTGAGTTTAACTCTAAATGAAAGATCATACCAATTAAATTAATTTTCCCATCCTCCTTGACAATGATGCAAAGCTTAGAATTGCCAAGTCATTAAATGTTCCTTAGGTGCTCTGTAATGTTCACACAGTGAATTTTGCTGACAGTAACAGCTTCTCATTTTCACTGGAAACTTCCTTTTGCTTCCAAGGAGCAGATGAGCACATCCAACTCCCTGAGTATTATGGTCAACCTCAGATTACAACATCATCAGCAGGGAGAGAATACTCAACTCTCAGCTAGGCTTACTGCCACTTCCACAGCCATACCTGGGGATATCACCATAATGTAACTGGTTTTCTGTCTTTGGTCTATCACATCTAAAAATGGAAAATAACCCCAAAACATTATGAACCTTAGATTGTGGCATGTATTGTGGTGATCAGGATGAGTATCTGATCTTAATCTGGGACAATGTTAGCACAAATACCCAGTGTATTTTTGGCACTGGTTCTACTGTTCAGGTTCAGTGCCCCCTTCAGGAAGGTTGTGCTACAGTAAGCTTTTAACTACAGAAAACACTATATTACACCTATTGATAAAGCACAGTAAACTGCAGAGAAATCAACAGAATTTGTAAGGTTTTGGTCTTTACACTGGGCTGTGTCCTGAAACATAATACACAACCCCAGTGAAGTTTCACACAGTTGTGATATGATCCCAGGGTACATGTTTTAACTGTATCCATCATCCCCACTAAACCAAAAACTGTAATTAGAGATTAACTTTAGAAACCCTGCAACACTGTTTTTAGTTTCAGTTGACTTCCATCCAAATTTTATACTTTTTTTTTTTTTCCACTTGTGTACTTTCAGAGTTAATCATTACTAGTAATGTTATCCAAACACATATTCAAACAGAGGAGCATCACTTTATGACAGATGAAGAATCCTGGACTGTCAATTATAACTCAGCCCATGAATTAGTGGTCATGCTGAGTGAGATGCTGTCTGGTGACTTGGCTTGTTTAATAAGTCTCATTTTCATATCTGTCTATTTCCCCAGAAACCCACTCTGTCCTTAAAGCACCTAAGTATCTCCCAAATAATCTCCCAGATCTAATTATAATAGACATTTATTATTGAAACATCTTATGTTTATTTTAATATGAATTGCATAGCTCAGGGTATGTTTTAATTTTGGAGAGCTTTACAATATTTCTTATAGACAAAAAGTAACAGATTTAATAAAGTCACCAGACTGGTTTCAAACTAAAACTGGATAACATACAACATTCAGCGAGCTTTAGCAACAGTACTGTGTAAACTATGCTTATGAACAGAAACAAAGGAAACTCCAAGTCAACAACTGCAAACTGTCATATTACAGAAAATAATTTTAGGTATGATGTTATAAAATTAAATTTAGTGTGTATTATTATCAACTTGGAAAAGACCACTGATTATACACATGATAGCAGCCTATAAAACCATGATTGGCACAGAGGATCAGAGACTGTTTGACCTCTGGCTCTTCCAACACAAGTTTAAGGGGGTATGGTTGAAACAAAGAGAAAGAAATGCTTCTTCACACACCAGACAGGCTGCAGAACTTGTCGCAAATTACTGAGAGATCTAAAAGTTTACATCTGTTTAGAACAG
>NW_020799092.1:72420857-72429685 GCF_003259725.1 Athene cunicularia
CCTCCAGCGCCACCTGCCGGCCGTGTGCGGGGCCGGGCCGCTCCGCTCCGCAGCCCCGCGCGGCGGCGGGAGGATCCCCGGGGCACCACCATCCGCCCTGGAGGAGCAGTAGTAGTAGCAGTAATTAATAACAATCATCTTCATCATCAACCCAGAACCAGGGAGGAGCAAGAACTGGACGCCCGTGGTCACCGCAGGGCGGCTGGCTCTGGCGCCGCCTTTCCTTTCCCTGAAGCAACCGGAACGACTCCTGAAGGTTTAACTGTTCCCCCAACCCAACATTTGTACCTCCAGCAGTGTTTAAGGGGAGAAGAACGCCTCTGGTGCCGGACAGCTTTGCAAAACTGTGGGCAAAGCCGCCCATTCCCAAGGTGGTTTAAGCCAGCAGAGGGCCAGCTGCCGCTTCTTACAGCGGAGGGCATGGAAAAGCAGCCTTCACACTTCTACCGGCGAGGGAGGAACAAAGGACAGAGAGCGAGCGATCCAGTTTACTAAGAAAACCTCCAGCAAAGAAACGAACAAGCAAATCCGGGTAGTGCATCAGTAAAGTGCCATGTATACGTACAGACAAGCCGTAAGCCGTCAAATCCAGCCCAAGAGTTGCTATGTATCTGATTGGTAAAAATGCGTATTAATTACGCTTACCAATGTGCTCTAATTGAAATATAGTCTTCACAAATTGCTCAAATAAATAATGTCAGTTAGAACCTTTCACACAAACAGAATAATCAGCTGTAATGCCTTTATCTTGAAAAGTAAAATGTAATTTTCAATTTTATACATTGTTATATTTTAGAATAATATAATTTATGATATGATACAAATTATATGAATGATAATATAGTTTAGAATTATTTACTCTTAAAAAAAATAAAAAAGAAAAATCCTTAAGTACCCATTCCATTACATAGCAACAGCAGCAACTTAAAAATCATAAGTTTATTTTGATTTTATTTTATTATTATTTTATTATTCTTATCTTTTGTGGATTTTTCTCTTCTCTAGGTTTTATTACTACCAAAGTAACAGTGCAGATTTCATTTGAAACAAATTTTCAGGTAAATACTCCAAAACTTATGCCTGGTTTCTCTGCATCTGGTATGAAAAAAAAAAAAAGGATTCAATTTCTGATGTATGAGCAGCAGTAGCACTTTTCTGCGTTTATCTCTCATACAACATGTATATACTAGTGACAGAATAAAACTTAACCAGTCATCCCTTTCACTACCCAGTGGTAATTGCAGCTTTTTTTTTTAGCACTTAAAACTCCACAACCACTACATCACCCAAAAGCACAAGTCCCATTGGGATTTCAGAGCATAATAAGAATTCTGAACATTATTAATGTATTATGATATGAATTATACTCTTACTGTTCTTAAGTATATAGTACTTGTAATAATCACTGCAAGCAATGAAGAGTATGTGCATTTTAAGCAGCAGCACTGAGAATATTATGAGTTTAATATTGCACATTGGGATGATTTTTATCCCTGTGTGCAGGCCTGCAACAGCACAGTATCCTGGACAGCACAGTCTGTATACATTACTTAATTTCTTTCCCAGGCCAGGCACTTTTACTTGTCTGAGGTATTGTCTCCCAGCATAGTCTGGCAAAACTCTGCACTGCCACTCAGCACTCAACAAGACCTGGAGCCATCAGCTGAGGACAACCCCTTCTGCTTGCTTCTGCTTTGAAAAAGAGTTGGATGGAAGTGATACTCATGCTTTAACTCACTGGACCAGGTAAAAAAACCAGTATAAATTACCACCTCTTCATTGCATCAGATAGTGTTAACTCAATTAACATTAATTGAAAATTCAGTCCTGAATCTATAAGTTTATGCGAATGGGGTTGGGTTGTCACTTTTATCATTCTCTTTTTAAGTCAAACGTTTTGTGCAGCACTGCTTGGATGTGCACAATGCTGCAGCACACCTGCAATTTTAGGATAAATTCCAGATATTTATCTATATTATCTGTTTTACTAAAGGGGTTGCTGTACTTTAAAAAAAAATCAGTTACAGAAACTACTGGACCTCTTAAACTGGTGGCATCAGGAAAAACATAAGCAACACCTCTATCAGCTAACACAATTCACTGTGAATGCACAAGTGTGAGCTATAAAATGTCAATTTGCACAAGCACTATCAGAATTTGGGAGATAACACATTAGCTGTTTTACAAACCAGATTAGAGTACTGGCAGATTATGTTGGCATTTGTTTTACACATCGGTGGTGAAAAGGCTGTAGCTGTAGCCCAGTCAGCAACTTTGCACACCACCAGGTGGATTTTAAGTATTTTCTGAGTTTTCATTTGCAGTATACAAAATTTGAGCAAAATTGTTCATCCCAATATCCTAAAAATACTTTATCAATGTTATGATCTCTCTATGGGTTGTAAAACATAACAGTAGAGTGAGTTTAATGGAAGGAAAATATTTAAGAATTGAAATCAAGCAATAAATGTTTTATCCAGAGAACATTTTTAAACAAAATTATGTTAGCTGTATGCTAAAACTTCTCTTAATTATTAACTAAACCAACACACACAAAAAGGCACTTCACGACAACTGATAGTACATCAGCCAAAATTACCTGATTACGTGGTTTGTAACAGCAATGAGGCTGCTCTACTGATCTAAATCTGAATGCTGAACTGCTGAACCCATATTCTAGGATAAATTTAGCTGTTCTTTCCCGTTCCACTTTTCTTTGGTACTTGGATGAGTTATGCAGTGTATAATTATACCAGTGCAGTTAGACAGTGCTTTCCATCTGAATGTCTCAACATGCTTTTCAGGCTTAATTACTTTGGACTTGGAAATCCTTCATGACGTAGATACTGTTAGTCAAATTTAACAGAGGAGGAAATGGAGTCATGGAAGAGGGGAGTACACAGAAAAAAACTTAAATAAAACCTCAGTCTCCTGAAATCTACTTTTTGTTGCCACCGTGCTTTTGGAGACATATAAAATCAAGATGTTCTTCACATTTAGCTTCTGGACATACTAGGAAATACCTTTCCTTTGACAATGGTAAGTAGCCTGACACCTACCTTACACATAAACTGAAGTAAAATCCAGACACTAAATAATTCCTCATTGTCCTCACAAGTACTCTGACCCATATCCATTCCCAGAGTATGCCTAACACATACCTAAAAGCCCAGGCCTGGGGCGAGGTGCAGTGGTATCCTTTCCACTCTTTCTAAACACACTTAGTAAGCACTTACACAAAACATGAGACCAAGCTGTGTCCTGAAACATAATACACAACCCCAGTGAAGTTTCACACAGTTGTGATATGATCCCAGGGTACATGTTTTAACTGTATCCATCATCCCCACTAAACCAAAAACTGTAATTAGAGATTAACTTTAGAAACCCTGCAACACTGTTTTTAGTTTCAGTTGACTTCCATCCAAATTTTATACTTTTTTTTTTTTTCCACTTGTGTACTTTCAGAGTTAATCATTACTAGTAATGTTATCCAAACACATATTCAAACAGAGGAGCATCACTTTATGACAGATGAAGAATCCTGGACTGTCAATTATAACTCAGCCCATGAATTAGTGGTCATGCTGAGTGAGATGCTGTCTGGTGACTTGGCTTGTTTAATAAGTCTCATTTTCATATCTGTCTATTTCCCCAGAAACCCACTCTGTCCTTAAAGCACCTAAGTATCTCCCAAATAATCTCCCAGATCTAATTATAATAGACATTTATTATTGAAACATCTTATGTTTATTTTAATATGAATTGCATAGCTCAGGGTATGTTTTAATTTTGGAGAGCTTTACAATATTTCTTATAGACAAAAAGTAACAGATTTAATAAAGTCACCAGACTGGTTTCAAACTAAAACTGGATAACATACAACATTCAGCGAGCTTTAGCAACAGTACTGTGTAAACTATGCTTATGAACAGAAACAAAGGAAACTCCAAGTCAACAACTGCAAACTGTCATATTACAGAAAATAATTTTAGGTATGATGTTATAAAATTAAATTTAGTGTGTATTATTATCAACTTGGAAAAGACCACTGATTATACACATGATAGCAGCCTATAAAACCATGATTGGCACAGAGGATCAGAGACTGTTTGACCTCTGGCTCTTCCAACACAAGTTTAAGGGGGTATGGTTGAAACAAAGAGAAAGAAATGCTTCTTCACACACCAGACAGGCTGCAGAACTTGTCGCAAATTACTGAGAGATCTAAAAGTTTACATCTGTTTAGAACAGACTAGGCATATTCATGGAAAGAAAATCTACCAAGGGTTATTAATGCAATTAAAACCATCTGTGACTGGGGGAATTCCTGGATTGCAAACTGCTGAAGGCAAGGAGAGCATTTTGAGGAATATCACTATGTCTGTCCTGGTTTTATACCCTCTGCTATGTATCTGCTTTTGACCTTTGGAGAGAGACAACAGAGGGATGAGCAGTGGGGCTGCTCCAGGATGCCTTTGTTGTACTGAGAGGAGCAAACAGGCATATTCTGGAATGTAGTGATCTGATTCTGATAAAAAAATGATGTGTGCCAAAAAGTAGTCACATTTATGGCCTCAAAAACTTTCCCATGTACAGAACTCCACCCCTCAAAAAAAGAGATAAAACAAATCCCATACCTGAAGTCCCTAGGTAGGAACTTACCGGACAATTCTGTCTTACAAATGGAGAACCAGAGAGTTCTGGTCAGTTCCTTCAGAGCAAGGAATTAGCTCTATCTTCTGTGCACCCAGGTGAGAGTGGGCAGCATAAATATACTGACAGCAAAACAAGACCCATATCATGTATCCTTGCCTCATTTCTATAATGATTAACAGTATATAAGTATGATATCACATAAAAATCAATACATTTGGACCTCAACATTCATAAATCCATCACCACAAGCCTGATGACTAATACAAGAAGAATTGTGAAAAATATGAGTAACAAAAAAAGATAAATGCCTTCTGCTTTATTGACTGAGGATTTTTGACACGGATCAAAAAAGATTAATTTAAAGTCAAGACCAATGAAGTGAGTTTAGGATGATGAAAGGCTGTCAGAGCCTTCCCATTAAGCACCGTTAAGTTCACATTCAAAACTTATCTCTTCGGTCTTTGTTTTGTCTTCTCCTTGCATTTGTGAAGCATTTTATCAGTGGTTCTGAAAAGAAATGATGAACAAAGATACAGTGGACACATGATGCTATGCTACACAGTGATGTTTACTTTGGGACCAGTGAAATCCTGCAACTTAGGTGTCATATTTAAAAAAAAAAAAAAAAAAAAAAATCCAGACTAAGTTGATTATTCTAACCAGAAACCCTTTAGCCTCTTCTCAAGTGCAAATAACATTGAAATAAAATGTACATACTTGCTGCCTTCTGGTATGAGACCTGCTTACACCAGTTCTCAAGATACCTGAAAGATGCAAGGCAGCAGGTATGCAGAGAAGCATTTCTCCAGCATCCATTGACTCAGGAACCTCAAAAAGGATGCAGTATGGAAGAGCAAAGTGTCAGTAACCTGAGGTTACATTGTGGCAATGGGGCTCTGCTTCTATAGGAATATCCATTGACCTTTTCAATGGCAATAGTTTAAATTGCCTCTCTTTATCAGCTAGACTCCGTGGTGAACCAAGAAAATGGTTATTTCAGAAATGCACTAAAGTCCTCAGCCACCTTAGAGTCATATCACTGCAGAGTGTGAAGGAACGGTGAATATACATACAAGATAATAATTTGTATTTCAGACAGCCTGTATACATTTTCCATTAATTCTCAGTATGCTCAATATTCTGTACAATACCCCTGGTGGCCTGTGGGTAACGTTCTGTCTGTTAGCTCCTCTTTTAGGACTCTTGGTTTTTTGTGGTTTAAAGCTCTCTGCCAAGGCTCATCTTGATTATATACATTACTTCCCACCAACCGAAGGGCTGCTGTAGTCTATCAGGTTCATACACAGTATGTTATCGATGATATTTTATATCTTCCTAAATAGAAATTTCCCTCAAACCACAATATGTCTCTGTTAATTAATAGGGTTTTCATAAATTTCTATTGAATGCTTAACTGGCTGTTTGTTTTTATAAATCATGAGATTAGCTAACATAGAACAGATGCTGATTTTATCCTTCCTGCCATTTGTTACTTTGCATATTATTTCTGTATAAGACCACTCATTAATTCATCAGCAGAATACTGAGTCTGTTTTTAACATTAAATTTACACACTATCAATGATAATATCTCAAATGCAAAGTAAAATCTGTTTATATTATTTGGACAATTTTCTATCTAAAACATGCTTTACAAGACATCATTAATGAAATCTTTCTGACACCTCATAAAAATTTAAAACCTTCCACTCCTAGCTCTTCACCAATTTCCCAGCAAAAGGCTAATATTTGAGACACACTGAGTCCTTGATTTTCATCTTAACTGAGAATTTAGATTGTGAGTTGAGACAAGGTTCACAATGAAGACCAAACACCTCCTTATTATACAAACCAGAAATTATATCCAGAGCTGAACAATCATTCCATGGCCATAGCTTAAACATATTGAAATGCATGTGGATCCTAAATACACGGATGAATCCAGATTCAGAATATCATGGTAATTTATTAAATGGTAACAAATTTTTTAGGGGACACGTGCCCGGCACATGGTTAATACCTCTGTTCTTCAGATGCAAGGACATAACATACATCATATTATTCTATCATTATTTCAAGTAACAAGAAATAAAACAATAAAATTATAGTTTCTGGAGAGTTTCTTCTTCATAGCTTTTTCTCCATAATATACTTTTGGATCAAAATACTGTTGTCAGAAACTTCTTTCCTAGACAGGCTCACACCGCAAAATACATATCCATAACCTAAAGTATAAAATCAAAGCACAGAGGAAGAAATGACTCTCACTCTGGAGGACAAAGCTAGAGTAAGAGTCATCCCTCACCAGCAGAGAGGCATGACCTCAAACCCAAGTAACTCCCAACCTGGCTGTCTCACAGCGTTATCATATGTCAGTCTTTTCAGGGTCACTGACTGGTGATAACATCCTAAGAATTTTCTGGTTTCCTAACTGTCTCTGACACTCATGAATAAATATCTCCTTGTCTAACCTTGCCACGTTTATCAAGTATGTGGGCTGCAGGAGGATGGATTAGAGGCTCTGAATGCTTAGTTTTGAACATAACAAGAAAACATATCGTATGACCTAAGTACAGTTCATTAATGAGATGACCAGCCAGCTGTAATCGGATTTGCTCCTTGCCATATGTTCACAATAAATTCATTAATTCTTCTAATAACCTCTTATTAGCCAATCTGAAGAATCCATCTTCAGACTTCATTTTTCAAATGTATCACTTCCAGCACAAAGGTTCTCCTGAGAATATTTTTTTTTTCAGTTTCTCTGATATCATCCTTTCCTAGTTCTCCTCCCATTGCCTTTATCTCTACTACATCAAGTTTAGCATAACTTTGTCATTTTTCTACACTGTTCTTATGGGAGTTTTGTGGGGCTTTGACTATGATCTTTTTTGTATTTTTTATTATTCCCCTCTACATTTTGTCTCCAGGTTCTGTTATCCATAGCTGCAATTTCTACTACCATTCACTAGCTAATGTTGATGATTCACAGCCTAACATGTTTATTACAAACCTGTAACATGTCCAAAATAAAATCTTTCTGTGGCTGATTGACAATCGGCTCAATTCCAGTGACTAAAATCTGACTCAAACCTTCTTCTTCCAGTATTTAAAGAAAGCCTGCAGGAAAGACTCTTTATCAGGGAGTGTAATGATAGGATAAGGGATAACGGTTTTAAACTGACAGAGGGTAGATTTAGATTAGATATAAGAAATTCTTCCCTGTGAGGGTGATGAGACACTGGAACAGGTTCCCAGAGAAGCTGTGGCTGCCCCCTCCCTGGCAGTGTTCAAGGCCAGGTTGGACGGGGCTGTGAGCAACCTGGGCTAGTGGAAGGTGTCCCTGCCCATGGCAGGGGGGTTGGAACTAGGTGATCTTTAAGGTCCCTTCCAACCCAAACCATTCTATGATTCTTCCAAGTAAATCAAAGGAAAACAGTCCAAACCCTGATGAAAGCCAGGCTCTGACAGTATCCAGAGACAACTTCCCATTGTCCTGAAAGACACTGGCTTATTCATCCTTTGTATATCATCTGCTATCATTTATCTTAAGCAATTGGGGCACACATCTTCATTTTAGCGTTCTGTTTGTACAGCTCCTGTATCAACACGGTCTATGATGCTAGTACAAGAACATGTGTTGGGGTTATTTGGCCTCGAGGATTCTCTCTTGGCAAAGGCCAGCTGGGCACGGAGCACACACAGGGATTTACACCTGGAGCTATCTGAACAGCTCTCGCAGGCTTCTAAATTCAAGGAGAAACAAAACAAAACAAAACAAAACAAAACAAACAAACAAAAAACAACAACAACAAAAACCCACACACCACCACCACCACCACCCCCCCAAAAAAACAAACAAACAAACAAACAAAAAACCCACGTAAATCTTTAGTTCTAAACTGATACTTGGAAAACTGACTCGTTTACAACGGGGATGAACTTGCAGGACACCCAGCAGGCTCTGCCCAGGAGCCGGGCGCTGAGCGGGGCTGAGCGGGCACTGAGCTGGGCTGAGCGGGGCTGAGCGGGGATGAGCGGGCACTAAGCGGGCACTGAGCGGGGCTGAGCGGGCACTGAGCTGGCACTGAGCGGGCACTAAGCGGGCACTGAGCGGGGCTGAGCGGGCACTGAGCGGGCACTGAGCGGGGCTGAGCGGGGCTGAGCGGG